>NC_056749.1:822259664-822307164 GCF_019279795.1 Protopterus annectens | reverse complement strand
ACTTGTACCCATAATAAGTATCCAGGCTGTTCTTATAAATATCTAAACTAGTCCTTCTTCTTCTTCTTCTTCATTCGGCTGCCCCTGTTAGGGGTCACCACAGCGGATCATCTGTTTCCATTTCTTCCTGTCCTCTACATCTTGCTCTGTCACACCAACCACCTGCATGTCCTCTCTCACCACATCCATAACTCTTATCTTAGGTCTTCCTATTTTCCTGTTACCTGGCAGCTTCATCTTTAGCATCTTTTTCCCAATATACTCTGCATCCCTCCTCAGCACATGTTCAATCCAATGTAAGCTTACCTCTCTGGCTTTGTCTCCAAACCTTCCAACCTGGGCTGACCCTCTAATATACTTATTCCTAATCCTGTCCACCCTCGTCACACCCAGTGCAAATCTTAACATCTTTAACTCTGCCACATCCAGCTCTAACTCCTTCCTTTTTGTCAGTGCCATTGTCTCCAACCCATATAACATAGCTGGTCTCACTACCCTCTTGTAGACCTTCCCTTTCACTCTTACTGGTACTTGTCTGTCAACCCACTCCATCCTGCCTGTACTCTCTTCTTCAAATATCTAAACTAGTACTTCCTTTAATTTAATTTGGTAGTCTGTTCCATGCATCAGCTACTCTGTCAGAGAACCAATTAGTACACTTCTCATTCCTATAGAATATTCTACATAGACTGTCTGATGATTCTCTAGTACTAACATTCCCAGAGGTAGTTGTCACTAAATGTCCTATATACCTGAATAAGATCTCCTCTTAGATATCTGTAAGAAACACTGTACAAGTTCAGATATTTTAGTCTTTCATAATAACTTAAATTTTCACATCCATGGATATCCTTAGTTTGTTTCTGTTGTACTCTTTCCAGTTTACTCATGCTTGTTTTCTTACACGGTTTCCATATTGTTATTTCATACTCAGGTTTGGGCCTAATGTAACTAACAAACAATGACTTCATTGTTCTTGAAAACTTTATAAATCTTTTTATACAACCTATAGTTCTGTAACTATCATTAACCAATTGGTTAATATGATTAGAAAAACTCATAGCTGAATCTACCCATATAACGAGGTCCTTAAATGAGTCTATAGTTTCAATCACTGTGTGCTGTATTAAATATTCACTTTTGAATTTATGTCTGCCAAATCTCATATACTTAGTTTTTGATGTATTTATCAGCATATTATTCGCCTGTGCCCAAATTTTCAATTTAGTCAAGTTATTTTGCAGAAGTGCCTTATCTGTAACACTTGTAATCAGGTTAGCCAATTTCAGGTCATCTGTGTATAGACTGGAGAACACCTCAGATGAAAAAGTTAGGCCTGAAAGGAACAATCTAAACAAGTAAGGGCCTAGGACATAGACCTGTATGACACCATGACTGTAACCAAGGATTTTGCCTGTCCAGTTGCTGTATGATACTTGCCATGTCCTATTTGTAAGCCATGCAGCTATCCATCTAATCCATAGTACATCAATACCTAGTTGTACTAATTTATTGATCAGTGTTATGTGTATGACCTTGTCAAATACTGAAGTTAAATCAATATAAATTACATCACAGCACATTTTTCATTATTAGCTGTTATTATATTGTTATAGAACATCATGTTACAGGTAGTAATAGATCTATTTTCAACATATGCATGTTGATATATGGGTTTAAGTCCCAACCTATCCAGTTCTGACAATAACCTATCTAATATTGCCTTCTCCATTATTTTTCCACAACATGAAATTAGACTTATGGGTCTATATGACTCTGGGTTTGTCCTACTCCCCTTTCCCTTAAAGACACGTGTAGTAAGTGCATGTCTCCAGTCTTGAGGAATCTCCCCATATTTAATATAAAAGTACTGTAAGTTCTTGCTGAACTGTTCTCAGGTCGTTGTTACTAATTCCGTCCCCTCCCTGTGCTTTATTTGGATCCAGTTTGCGCAATTCTTTTTCAATATAATCTAATTTGATTTCAGTATCTGGGGTTACCTGAATGTCTCCAGGACAACTTACCATCCCTTTTGTGGAGCCAAACTGTTTTGCATAAGATTTTTTAAAATATATCTATAATCTGTTGCGTCTGAGAATAAATTTTTGAATCTCCACATAATTTATCAATTTGTGTGTCTTTACTCCTTCCACATCTTATGTATCTATAAAAAGGTTTCCTATTATGCTCAATATCTTTATATACATTTTCTTCAATTTTTTTCTTGATCTTGTCTCACACTATGCTTAATCTGTTTATCCAGCTTGTTTATTTCAGTTTTCAAAGTAGATTAGTGTTTCATTTTATTTATTTATTTTTTTTTGTAGGCGAACTAGTGCTTCAATGAATAACTGCAATATATCCAAGTAGTGAAAGAGAAGAAAAATTAAATGTCAAATTATGATAGAGAATGAAGTAGTGAAAATCAGAGAAGGTGTTCTACTGATCCAGTCTATACTTAGGTCATTGTGAACCTTTCAAAGCAGACAAATCTCCATTCATTCTCATATTCATAGGAATTGAGTCTGCTTAGCTATTTTTAAGTACCAGATATACACAGCAATAAATAACGTGAAAAATTTACCCGATGCTGTATAATCCTCCTCCAAACAGGTTCAAATATATGTGAGAGATGCAACTATTTAGCCAAACTGGAGGCTGAGCTCTCTCATCTCAAAACTGGTGTAACCAGTCAGGAGGAGAAGGTAACCTCACACAACACAATTCCAGTATCACACAGTCCCACCACATCAGCAAACCAAACACATAAATACACAAAAACATACTCGGAGGCTCTAAATAAAAATCTACCTAAGCAACAGAGACCTCCAAAGCAGACATCCAAGCAAACGCTACCTCAAAACAAAACACGCACAACACATAACCCACAAAGTCAGTGTGCCAAGCAGCCACAGCCCTTAAGACTGAATAACACACCTGATACTCTTGTTATAGGTGACTCTATTGTCAGACACACTGACGTCCCGCTCACCAGGCTGAATAAAGAGAAGGTCATGGTGAGCTGCCTGTCAGGTGCTAGGATCCGCCACATAACGCAAGCACTCAGGTCACTCCAAAGCAAATACAAATATGACTCAGTCATTGTACATGCTGGTGTGAATGACCTGAGACATACCTCCCTGGACTACAGGAAAAGAGACATAGAGGAGCTGATCATGTAGCCCAGGCTGGTATGACCCTGACCTTGAGCAGCATCTTACCCTCACCTAGAATGATGCCACAGTACAAAGACAAAATGATCGATTTTAACAATTGGCTAAAATTTTGGTGTCATTCAAAGGGGATCCAGTGTCTGTCAGCCTGGGATGACATGCTCGACAAGCCACGTTGTTTCGCTAGGGACGGCTTGCACCTGTCCCCACTGGGCTTTCGGATATTGGCAAAGGCTCTTGCCACCCCCATAGTGCCTTTTTTAGGCAAGGCTCAAAAGTCAAACCCACCCCCATAGACAGCACAAGGAACAAGAAACTAAGGGTAATGCTGCTAAACGCCAGAAGTCTTAACCTCAAGATGCATGCACTCGAAGCTCTCCTCAGTATGGAGAACATCGATATCTGTGCAGTGACAGAAACCTGGTTCAAGGCTCCAGAGAGCACCCCAGCACTACCAGGCTATACCTCATATCATGCTTTTCGGCCCCAAAACCCAGACCGAACCACAAAAGGAGGGGGAGTTTCCATATTTATCAAGGTTATCCACACCTCCAGGTTAGTGGCATTGCACGAAGTATTGGAAACCATCCATGTGCAACTAACAGTGGGCAAGACTGCTTTTCAGTTTATAGCATCCTACAGACCACCCTCTCAAAGTCAGGAATCCCACTCGGCTTTCCTGAAAACATTGGAGAACATGAAGATCTCTCCGAACACCATTATATTGGGTGACTTCAACTACCCAAACATTGACTGGGAGCACTACTCAAGCCCCAGCACCTTATCCCAAAGGTTCCTGGAAATTATAAACTCAAATGCTATGGAACAACTAGTCACCACTCCCACAAGAGGGGACAACATACTAGACCTGATCATTACCAACATGGGGACTCTATGCTCCACACCAGAAGTATATCCCTCATTGGTAAGATCAAACCATAAATTAATTTCACTGGATGTCCACATCCCGACCCCACCCCCAGCCCAGAAAACCACAGTGAAAAACTTCTCAAAAGTGAACTTCTCACTTCTCAAAACTGAAGTGGAATCCTTCAAGGCTCCAGGGCCAGTGGAAACTACGGCCCAAACTGCAGAATCCTATATAAACGCATTTTACAGACATCTCCAGGAATGCATGGATCATGCTATCCCAAACAAAACCAAGACCCAATCATCAAAAGGCAGGCGTCCAGTCTGGTGGACCCCTGCCATAAATAAACTGTACAACAGAAGGAGGAAGCTACTTCATGATAGAGCAAAATCCCTAGTAGGGAAGGCATCTCTGATCAGTACTAGCAAAAAATTACGATCCCTCATAAAATCCTGCAAGGCCAGCTTCGAGAGAAAAATTGCACAGGACACCAAAGACAATCATAAGGCTTTTTTCAGTTATGTTAGAAACCTGGGATGCAACTCCCAGACTTGTTCTGAGTTGATTCTAAATGACAAAAAATACACTGAACCTACAGACATCGCCAATATCCTGGCAGACAGGTTCAGTGCAAACTTCTCCACCCCCCCCAAAAGAGCAAGTATCTATCCCGGCAGAGGGCTGCCTCCCAAACATCTCTGATGCTCAGGTGAAGGCTGCCTTCTCCAAAGCAAAAAACACTGCTTCCATGGGACCAGATGGCGTCCCAGGTTGCGTCCTACATGAACTCCAAGAGGAACTAATCCCTCAAATAAAACAGCTATACAATCTCAGCCTCACTACAGGATATGTGCCCATAGAATGGCGTACAGCAACAGTGGTCCCACTCCACAAAGGTGGAGCCTCTACGGACCCTGGAAACTATCGCCCCATAAGCTTGACTAGCTTAGTCTGCAAGGCTATGGAGAGGATCATCATGGAGCTCATAAACAAAGATATTGGGGACCTACAGACACTAGATCCTACCTAGTTCGGCTTTGTCAAGGGCAGATCCTGCCTTTTGAACCTGGTTGACTTCTTCGAAACAGTCACCAAAGCCATAGATGAAGGGAAGGTAATCCACACAGTCTATCTGGACCTTGCAAAGGCATTTGACACAATACCCCACTCAGGCATCATAGATAAGCTATCCAGCTTAAATATAAACCCCTATGTCACAAGATGGGTCGCAAACTGGCTCAAAGACAGAACCCACAGAGTGAGAGTTGCTGGAGCCATGTCCGACTCGAAACCTGTCACAAGTGGTGTCCCACAGGGTTCTGTCCTGGGACCACTCTTGTTCGGTATGTACTTTTCCGAGGTACAGGCAAACGTGGGAGGACTATGGCTCACCAAGTTCGCAGACGACTGCAAACTGGGCGCCATAATCAATTCTCCAGCTGACACAAACATCCTTCAAAAAGGTCTCACAGAGACAGATAACTGGTGCCAGCGCCATGGTTTAAAGCTAAATGCCAAAAAATGTACAGTCATACCCTTTGGCAAAAACAATGTGCCCACAAATTACCACATAGGCGGAAAACCATTAAGTACAGAGAAAGTTATTAGGGACCTGGGGACCCAAGTTGATAGCAATTCCTCCTTTGAAAACCACATTGCCAAAGTGGTTAGAAAGACCTTCTACATAGCCCACCTCATCATGAAGGGTTTCACATCTAGATCAAGAGAGGTAATCATGCCCCTTTATTCATCCCTCATCAGGCCCATCATAGAATACAATGCCCCTTTTGGGATGTACCTTACCCGACACCTGCAGTAATTAGAACGACCCCAAAAGTATCTCACCAAGAGGATCAAGGGTCTCAAACAGATGTCATATGCTGCTCAGTTAAAAAAAATCCAGCTCTACTCAGTTGCATACCGCCTACTTCGAGGCGATCTATGCCTGACATACAAAGCTATGTCAAATCCAGAATTAATGGACATGCTCCACCTCAGTAAATCTAAATCCCTTAGAGCCACACGCTCGAGGGACTTGAACCTCAGCACAGAAATAAATAGAACTTGCTGGAGGGACAGGTTCATAACCCAGAGGCTCCCTTCGCTCTGGAATAGAATTCCAGTTCATGTGAGGCAGAGCACCTCACTGAATCTCTTCAAGAAGAATCCCGATAGGTGGATGGGGGATCGTAGGTTTGTCCCAGGGATTACTCCCGTGTCACTATTAGACAGAGGCACAGTAAACTAAACCTTAAAAAGGGCACAGTATACTCAAATCAAGGGGTGGCGTAAGCCATACAGAATCAGGCTAGGCTTATAATTGCCCCAGGGCAGATAGCCTAGTATGAACCTATGAACCTATGAACCTATGAATTAAAGTGTATTGGTGACATTCTAAAGCAAGTGTAAGCAACAAAACTTTCAGTTTGACTATAACCTGTCTACCTTTTCATTACCACGAAACATGGACTTTTTTTTTTTTGGTAAGGACGGCCCAATTAAATTTTTCCTGGAGGTGAAAACCCCTACAATGGCATCATGAAAGACTTGAACCCACAGTGCTGCACTACATAAAGTAACATATAGACCACTGTACATCAATGCTGAACACCAGTAGAAATGTATTACTTTCAAGACATCAAGTAGGTCTTGCAGGTGAAAAATCTTATCTTGATAATTAACACAAGTGGTAACGTAGTAAAGAAACTGCAATGCAAGGAAGAAAGAAGCTGCTCTTCTAACGGAGTAAGTTGTTTTTGCTTATTCAGAATTCTTTGAAGTTGTATGTAATACCTATCATGGCTTTATTCTCTGGGTGTGATTATAGAAACATATGTGAATAAATAATGAATTTAACAAATCAGACACCACATTAAAACACTCATTTCTGTAAAAGTACTCGCAGCTTTAAGACGAAGAGTGCAACTGAGAATCAAACGAATTGTCAAAATAAAGACGATGACCGACACGCTTTAAGGTGCACAGCCATTCTACCTCATATGCTTATCAGGATGTACATCCAAACTTCAACTCATTTCTTTATTATTGCAAGCCTGAATAACATAAGGGACAATAAGTGGTTTAATATGTAGAGAAGTTTTAGATAGTCTGGATCATGTCATTAAGTTTACTTTAATGCACTTGCTAGTTTTAAATAGGGTAACTGAAATAATATTGTTAAATCATTTGGCTCCAGGTGATTGTCACTGTTGAAGTGACACCCAGACCCCATGTGCAAAAATGGGAAAAGGGGTTGTGGATGGATGGATTTGATAGTATTATTTATTTATTTATTTATTTATTTATTTATTTATTTATTTATTCCAGTTTGATGACCGGGGAGGTCCACTGGGCTTAGGGAGCCCATTTTCAGTGGAGGTCTGGGGAGAAAAGCTCCACAATGCAAAGTTTAATTACATGATTAATTACAAAGAAAGTTAGGATTACAAACAACAGGTAGTATTCAAAAGAGAAAAAGAGAAAAATAAATATTTACAGTTTAGTTCCACTGGGCTTAGAGAGCCTACTTTCAGTGGAGGCTCGGGGAGAAAAATCTGCACAATACAAAGTTTAATTACATGAATGCTTTCAGTGGAGGCTGGGGGAGAAAAGCTCCACAATACAAAGTTTAATTACATGATTAATTACAAAGGAAGTTAGGATTGCAAGCAACAGATAGCATTCAAAGGAGTGAAAAAATGTACAGTTTAGTTCAGGAGTAAAAACAGGCATATGGTATCATGGCTAGATTTTGCTGTTTGGTTACATATATAATCAACAATTTAAAGTGAGGTTAGGGAGGTAAGAAGGTTAGCCTGGGTTAAAGGGAGAGGAGAGCTTGAGAGGAATGGGTGAAAGAGTACAGCTGCATTTCCTGTTTAGATAGAGGTAAGAATGAAGTTGAGTTTTGAAGTTATTAAGGTTGTCACAGGTCCTCAGTGTGGAGGGCAAAGCATTCCATTTTTAGCTAGGGAATAAGAGAGCAGAAGCTGCCCAGCAGGGCACTTGGGTTTATGGACGGTGATCAGGTTTTTGTGGGTAGATCTAATGGATCTGAGGGGGTTATAAGGTTGCAGAATATTGGATAGCGCAGGGTAGTTAGCAGGTTGGAACAATAATTTGTGGGCTATGGTGATTTGGTGAAGGTCAAGTAGATGGGGAGTTCAAGCCAATTAATTGAGTGTAGGGATGTGCAGTGATGAGAGGAGGATTTGGCATTCATGGCGAATCTGGCTATTTTATTATAACATACTTCCAATTTGGAGGTGAGTGTGGAAGATAAATTAGTGAGCAGAGGAGTGCCATATAGTAGAGAGGGAAGTAGATAGGTTGTGGCGAGTGTTAGTCTGGTGGAAGGAGAGATGAAGTGGTTGTTTCTATAAAGTAGGCCTAGTTTTATGTGGGTTTTCTTGATATTTAGCTGGATGTGATTGTTAAATTTTAGGTGTTCATCAATGGTTACACCAAGAAGTTTGGCGGAGGGTATGACCTCGATAATGGAGTTGTTAAGGCCGGTTATTTGGAGTAAGTTTTTGTCAACACGGAAGGATTTTGAGGGAGAGAATAGAAGGATCTTAGTTTTGTTGGCATTTAGTGAGAGGTGATTTTGGAACATCCAATTTTCGGTGGTTGAGAAGGCAGCTTGTGTTAGAAGTTGGAGATCTTTTAGGTTAGAGGCATAACAGATCAAGGTGGAATCATCAGCTTATTGCACAATTTTGGTATTAGGTATGGCTTTCTGGAAGTTGTTAATAAAGATATTGAATAGCAATGGGCCAAGAATGGAACCTTGGGATACTCCCGTGGGGGTAGGGAGGAAAGCGGAGGTGGCCTGGCCCCATTTCACAGCTTGGGATCTATCAGAAAGATAGCTGGAGAACTAGGAAAGAGTTTTTTGGGAGAGGTTGAGGTTAGACAGATGATTTAGTAGGTTACTATGGGAGATAGTATCGAAGGCTTTAGATAAGTCTAGCAGAACAGAGGATACCATATTACCACAGTCATGAGCTAAATTGACAGAATGTAAGAAGGAGAGATGGGCAGAGTTGGTACTGTGCCCTGGACAGAAGCCATGTTGGATAGGGGAGAGTAGTAGGTGTTTGGTAAGGAATGGCAGAAGCTGCAGGTGGATAAATTTTTCAAAATTTTGGAGATTGGGGAGAGGATGGCTATGGGGCGGAAATTGGAGGTGTTACAGTTTTTACCACCCTTGTGAAATGGAAGAATAAATGCAGAACGCCATAGTTTGGGTACATAGGATTCAAGTAATGATCTATTGATCAGATGCTGATAGATAAAGCAATACTTTCAGAGGCTATTTTTAGGAAGGAGGAAGGAATGCTGTCTGGGGCATTGGGGCAAGGTTTTAGTTTAGCGAGAAGTTTCTTTATTAGGTTGGTGAAGATGGGTTTGAGTTCAAAAGTAGGGGGGGGAGGGAGGGGAGGATTGAGAAGTAGGAGGTGGAGGGTTATTGTTGGTAAAGGTCTTGGTTAGCTCAGCAATAGAAGAAGTAAAGAAGGTATTGAACATTATGGCAATTTCAAGGTCAGATTTGCTGGTGTCAGGGCAAGGGTTGTTTTTTGCACAAGGCCTAAGGAGGGAATTAATAGAGTTCCTGAACTGTTTGGGGTTTTTTGTGCGATTTGCTTGTAGTTTGATTTTGGCTAGGTTTCTCAGCTGCTTATATGTAGCTGTTTATGATGGAGGTAAGCTTTCCAGGTTTTATCTCTTTGTAGCATAATTTTTTTGGTGTCTTTGGTGAGCCATGGGGTGGCCTTTGTTTTAACTCTGTTTGTTCTTATTGGAGTGAGGGAGTTAAGGACAGTTATGAATGCAGAAATGAAGTAGTCAACGGCTGCATCTAAAGGAAGAGTTTTTAAAGGGTTCCAGTTAGTTAGCTTAAGGGAGTTAGAGAAAGTAGTAGGGTTAAAGTTAGAGAGGTTACAGGTATGAATGAAGTGGTGAGAGTATGGGGAAATGGGTGTAGCCCGATGGATGAAGGCAGGGAGGTGGTCTCCTAATGGGTCAGGAATGACACCAGATTTTATGACTTTGTTAGGATGGGATACAAGCATCCAGTCTAGTATGGAGCCTGGGAAGTAGTTTTTTTTAGGCCTAGAAACAGAGTTCGTAAGTTGAGTAAAGTTAAATAGATTGATTAATATGGTAGGGTTAGGGTGAATAATTTTATTCCAGTCTATATTTACATCTCCCATGATGTAGGTTTCTAGCTTAATATTAGAGGAGGTCCAGGAGAGGATGTATTCCAGGGTATTAGTGTTATTACCAGGAGGAATATAGAGGGAAATGATACAGAAGCTTTTATGGTTGTTCAGTTTTAGTAGGCCAGTTAGAAGTTCAGCATTATTGAAAGAAGGAATGGGATTAGGATATGGAGTGAAGGACAAGTGGTTGAAGTAGATTAGTGCTACACCACCACCTCTTTGATTTTGGTGGTCAGAACGGAGAGATAGAAATCCAGGGAGAAGGAATTCAGAGTCGCTTATGTGAGGTTTTAGCCAGGTTTCGGTGATGGCTACAATGTCAGGTGAGTTGTGAGTGAGCCAGGCGTGAAAGTGGGTTAATTTATTATTCACGCTTTGGGCATTGATGTTGAGGAATTTGAGGTATTTATTGGTGGATTTGTTGTTGCTGTTAGGGTGGTTTGTAGGAGAGTAGTTTGGTCCTGGATTGGGGTGAATGTTACCGGCTAAGCAAAGGTGCATGAGAAGGGGAATACGTTTATTTGGTTTACACTTAGATAAAGGTGGCTGGTAGAGAATAGGTTTAGGTTTGCAGTATTTAGTGGAGCTTGGGAAAAGTTTTACTTTTAAGAGAAGGATAGGGTGGGAGGGAACTAAGGAGGCTTTGATGTTGTGGAAATGGGTTGTGAGGGAGGGGTGGGGAGGAAGTGGTGATGGGTGTAAATGGAAGTTGGTGTAGGAGGTGGCATGGTAAAGAGGTAGTAGAAGAAGGATGGGGACAGATGTTGAGGTGAGGATGTGAGGAGAAAGAGTGAGCATGGTAGATGAAGTCTGTCAGAAGTGATAAAGGGGGGGTAATGGGAAATAAGGTGGGAGGGGGGTGTGGTAGTGAGAGTTAGGTTGGTTGGGGGGTGGAGGAACAGTATTTGAGGATTGGCTGGTGGAGAGGGAGGGGTTTTAGGAGGAGAATAAATGGAGGAGTACTGGGGGCGTGTGGGAATTGGGGGCAGGGTAGGGGAGCGGAGTGAGCTCGCTGGGCAAACGGAGCGGGATAGAGCAGAAGAGTGTGAGAGACCAGCTGAAAAAGTATCAGCCACTACTGTTCACAGTAAAGGTAAGTGGGTTATTTGGTGGAAGACTATGAGGAAAAAGCGTTACTTTTATGTAAGAACAAAGAAAACAAATATAGGGGAGCTTTGTTCCTTAGTTAGTTTAATGTAAGGGAGGGGTGTTAATATCAGGGTTTAGAGAGTGTGGTTTGGGATTTGGGAGACTTTGTTAAGTTACAAGCAAATAGAGGTAATGTTGGACATAGGGGATTTAAAAGTGATACAAGCTATAAGCTGAATTGGTGCTGCCACCTAGTGGAGAAAGGAAGGATAGCAGTCAGGAAAAAAAAGAATAGATAGGAAAGGCTCTTATAGATAAGTCTCTTATAGATTATACTACCTAGAGTTCAGAGACTAGAAATCAGTGAAATACAGGTGGAAGGGGGGTAGTAGCGATCTGCGGTAGGCTGCTGATTCAAACACACGAAGGACAAGCTAACAAATAGGTAGTCTAAGATAAATGAGTCTAGTGCAAGGCTGCATACATTCAAATGGAAATTGTTATGGGAGTCCGCACTGAAGTTCTTTTTCTTGAATGGCCCAGGCTAGCAGGCAGGAATGTCCAGGAAAAAAAACAACAGAGGTTTTGCAGGAGGAAGTACTTATATTCCAGAGACTGGGAGGGACCTTCAGGAGTGGAGTAATTCAAATGGAAATTGCTATGGGAGTCTGCACTGAAGTTCTTTTTCTTGAATGGTGCAGGCTAGCAGGCAGGAATGTCCAGGAAAAAAAATGACAGAGGTTTTGCAGGAGGAAGTACTTATATTCCAAAGGCTGGGAGGGACCTTCAGGAGTAGAGTTATTCAAATAGAAATTGTTATGGGAGTCCGCACTGAAGTTCTTTTTCTTGAATGGCCCAGGCTAGCAGGCAGAAATGTCCAGGAAAAAACCCGACAGAGGTTTTGCAGGAGGAAGTACTTATATTCCAGAGGCTGGGAGGGACCTTCAGGAGTGGTCTAATTCAAATGGAAATTGTTATGGGAGTCCGCACTGAAGTTCTTTTTCTTGAATGGCCCAGGCAGGAATGTCCAGGAAAAAATCCGACAGAGGTTTTGCAGGAGGAAGTACTTATATTCCAGAAGCTGGGAGGGACCTTCAGGAGTGGGGTATGGGAGGTGAGCGAAGCAGCACTACCACGTAAGGAAAGAAGCGAAAGAGGTGGCACCTAACCAGGAACTTACATTTATTCTAAGTATGACACTACTTTCAGACTGTCTGTGCCAGTTGATTTGTTAGCACAACATAAATGTCAACCTTTTATATTAAGTTGGTATAGAGTTGATTAAATATTCGGGGCAGTTATGGTGGTGCAGTGGTGAGCATTGTCGCCTCCCATCAAGAGGTTCTCCGGTTCAATCCACGGCTGGGGTGCCTTCTGTGTGGAGTCTGCATGTCCTCCCTGTGGTCACATGGGTTTCCTCCGGGTGCACCAGTTTCCTCCCATATCCCAAAGACATGCTGCAGGTGGACTGGACACTCTAAAATTGGCCCTAGGTGTGAGTGCATGTGTGCCTTCTGTGGAAGGTCGGGCACCGGGCTGGCAACTCAACACTGTAAAACTCCACTGCCAATCATGAGCAGACAGGTGATCCGCTGTGGTGACCCCTAACCGAAAAAAGCTGGAAGAAGAAGAGTTGATTAAACATTTGAATCATGTAAAATTGGCAGGAGTAGCTGGGCATGAATTCATTCATTGAACGATTAATATCATCACTTAAGTCCGACAAAAAATACTATGTTTTATGTGTCTACTATTCGATGTATGTCTGTGGGTCTGTCTATCTAGCTAACTATCTATCTATCTGAATATTTTTCCATTTGTTTATACCTCAGAAAAAAAAAATTCTCCTGAATAGAGCTGCTCTAAAGGGGTAGAGTGATAAAGCCCTGACTATGGCCCACTGACCAGGCTTTGATTAGTGGCTCAGGTGACTGATGGAGTTGCAGCAAGGGATGGGGTTGTCTCCCCTGGAAGGGAGGGCATCTATTGATGATTCTTCCTAAGATAAGGCATGGCTCATAGAAGGGAGTTATCCTTGGACATAATCGATTTGCGTGGGGAATGGGAAAGTGGATAGGGCATATAAAAAGAGAACTCCCATTGGACAGAAGCCAGATGACCAGGCCCCCAAGACACCCATAGGATCAAAGACTGGCCACAGAAAATACTAGAATAGTCTAAAGAGAATAGGAGGACATCTGGTAGACCTGATGTGGATGTGGGGCACTAGAGGTCGAGCTGGTACCATTAGGTCTGTGGGCATCAAAAAAAAAAAAAAAAAAAAAAAAAAAAAAAAAAGAATTGGCCTCTGAATAAAGTTAATTATTTCATGATCACTAAGATAGACAATTTATGTGGCAGGGACATTTTGGCTTTCTCGTACTGCTGTTTATGTCTGCATCGCCCCAGATATGTCAGAATGCAGCTGTAATTTATAGTTACACTTGCACCTGCAACATGTACATGCTTTTACATGTGTGTAATGAATGGAGGGTTGATGTTATTTTACAAGGTCCATCAACTGTACCCCAGACTGCATTAGGAGCAACACTGTTCTGGCTTCAATACAGGGCCTCCTCCTCTCCAGATGTTTGTACTCATCCATCCCTGTTTCCAGTGGCGGCTGGTGACTTCAAATCACAGGGGGGCTGCAGGAGACAGCTGAATGGGTGGGGTCAAGGGGAAGGGGTGTGGTCAACCATAAAGGGGAGGAGCTATGCACAAAACCACAAAAAACGAACTTTAATTAAATACGCTGCCCTGGGTGGCAAACCATCATTATGAAAGTCCAGTCAAGACAAAAATAAGTGTAGAAGAATAAAAATACTTCAATGAATTGGCTGCATGACAGCTTACTTAATATCTAGATGGAAACAAAAGGTTGTGAGGCATGAAAAATAAATTACTTTTTAAATACATTACTGGAATGCCAGTCAAAATCAAGTATAAGAAAAACCAGAAGCACTCAACTCAAACCACTTCTCCTTGCACTGCAGTTCTAATTATACTATATTCAGCTTTATTAAAGTACCAAGTAACATGCTGAAAGTAGAAATCTATGTGATGCCCCCACTTGTAAAAATGTTTCTTATCCAAAAAAGACCTGCTGCCTGACAACTTGTTTCATGGGGAAAACATGATTAAAGTAAAAAATGAAAAGCAAACAAGAAACAAGCTCAAGATACATTGCTTAAAGGATTACTGTACAGGTTATGGACCACACATGATTGGCATTCTGTTTAGTTTACGGGTAAAGTCTGTAGAGATGACTGGAAGTCTCCAACAAGTGTAATGAGCTTTTTAAAATAATGGAATCCTGTCCTTTAATACCCAAGGCTTATACATTATCTAGTCAAGTATTCTCTGCATGGCAACAACAGAAAGGCTTTCAATGTTGGCAATTCTTTAACAGTATGCTTATTAAAGCTTACTTGCATCTTACGATCTCAGACAAGCTTACCTTATGGTCATTAAAGCATTGCTACTTAAACACAGAGCAACAGGCACTTTGAGTAATAAGCATAAATCTGAGTAATAAGCATAAATCAACAGTACAAAAATATGACAGAAACCAGACCATTCTGCAAAATCAAGGACAGATGAAAAGCCACTGTAGTACTTATGCAGTGTGTCCTCCCCATCCAAGGTAGATACAACTACTCCTTGCCTTGCTTGGACACATCCAGAGTCACTACATGGGGAGTGGGGTGCAACAAGCATGTCACAATTTGAAATCTCTCTGGCTGACTGTGATGGCCCTGACACATTTGTCATACCTCTCAACCTCAAGAGCAAGAAATCTGGACAAAGCCATACACAGAAGTGGGACAAAGGCCCAAAAATAAGGACAATTTTTAAATATTGCTCTAATAAACTTAGAAAGATAATAGAATAGGTCTTGCATTAGTATGAATTTTCTGAAGGGTATAAAATCTGAAACTCAAATGTCTGTTATTTTCTAACTTCAGTCTTTAGTGATTTGTCACTAATTTGCCAAAAAAACACAATTTTATGAAAAATGGACCAAAAATGTGATGCAAAAATATAAAATAGACACACAATACAGCTGCTACCTGTCAAAGAAGGGACACTTTAATATTAGTACTGCTACCTTGAGCAGCTGACAAAATGAAAGAATCTACATGCATTTCAAGTAATCTATAACGTTGATTATTACAGTTATTTCTTAATTGTAAACCCTCCATGTTTTCTTCCAAAATTGCTATTTTGCGGAGGGATTATTAGGGGAAGAGCAACATTTTGAGCCAAAAATTGGGGACAGTTGAGAGGTTGGCTATGCCTAATTCTATAAAGCAATTTATTTGCATGTACCTCTCAACCTGTTAATGCAGTAAATCTGAACAAGGCCAAATATATTGGGGGCACATATAAACAGTACTAAAAATTGCTCTTGTATAAATTGAGACAGTTGATAGAACAGCTCTTACTTTAACATGCATTTTTCTGAAGGTTATGAAGTCTGAAACTTATTATTTAGTGACTTAATTCCTAAATGATTTGCCAGAAAACTACAAATTTTATGAAGAACAAACCAAAAATAAGAAGCAAAAATCTATTCATTCTTTGAAAATCTGGACAGTTGGGAGGTATAGTTCAGCTGGGCCTGTCTGAGTTTGCTGCCCTTCCCCCCTGACAAAATAATGGTTGAATGGAGCCTCTGCAGCCATTCCAATGAACCATTACTTGGCTATTTCACTCCATTTACCATAAACACTAATGTGCATACTGCTTTACTTCTATGATGAGTTGGACTTCATTTGAAAGTTTTATTTTGTATTTTACAGCACAAACACTAAGTCATCTGTTAAACAAAGCAATGCAGTCTCACAATGAAAACTTAGCATTAAAACTTCTCTGCCCTTGAAACTCACATTCATTGAAACAGCATTGAAACCCACATTCAAAGAAAATACATTTTGCCAGTGGCATATAAAGATTAATTTTGGGCTGTTTTCAAATCATAGGCCCCTTGCATATGAAACATACATGTGCTCTTTGATACACCTTCCTCATTGTACTAAAATTATATTCCTTGTACAATACAGTACACTTGTTAGAGGGTGTTTTAAATTTGTTTTGAACATTTTTCCAGTAAGCAATGAAACAAACCATATGCACCCATAATGGCAAAACTGCCCAGTTGAGAACATTTATCATAAAAAAGTCTACTCAGACTTCCACAGTCCACTACTATTAGTAAATATACACAATTCTACAGTCCACCATTATTAGTAAATATGCACAATTCCACAGTCCACCATTATTAGTAAATATGCACAATTCTACAGTCCACCATTATCAGTAAATATGCACAATTCTACAGTCCACCTTTATCAGTAAATATGCACAATTCTACAGTCCATTATCAGTAAATATGCACAATCTCTGAAGTAAGTCATCTAAATAATTCCACATTAAAGAAATCTGTAACAAATGAAGCGGTTGCTGCTAGCAATCACCTTTATATTTCATGGTTTCATTGAAAAATAAAGTGTCTGTTGCCCCTCAGGAATAAATTGCCTATATTACATTAAAAAATGATAAGCTAGTAATAATATTGCAAGAGGAAATGGATGGCAAACTGATAACAGACTCATAGTTAGTATCTTCACCAAGGAGAACATTCTTAGTATGGCAGCATCCACCCCTTGTGGGAGTAGAACCCACAGCCTTCTGCATCAAAAGCAAGTACACAACCTGTTGTGCTATAGTATTAACTAGGCAAAGCACTAAACTTCTATTCCCCTGCAGCTCTCAGCTCCTTGTAAAATCTACTCAATACTCAACTGCATCTCAACTTCGCAGCTCAAGAAAACTGGAAAAAGCCAAAATGTATTGGGGGTCAAAGCCCAAAAGCCAGGGACACATTAAACATTGCTTGTATAATCTTGGAAAGTTGCTAGAATAAAATGTTGTGTTGCCACCATACATTTTACTGCCAAGGTCCCTGAGCAAAAAACAGTCAGAGTAACATACCACTATGCCACATCAGCTGCTTTGTAAAGAGAGGAAGACTGAAACTTAAATGGCTATCATTTAGTGAATTCAGTTCTCACCATAGCTGTCAACCTCTTAGTACAAAACACCTGGACAAACCCAGTAATGAGGGAATACAGCCCTCAAACATATTCAGTGAATTCAGTTCTTGCCATAGCTGTCAACCTTAGCACAAAAACCAGGACGAAGCCAATAATGGGGGAATACAGTCCCAAAAATAGGGACAAATTTAAAATATTCATCTTATAAACTTAGAAAATTGCTAGAAAAAAAGGTTGTGCTACTATGTATTCTGAAGAACATGAAGTTTGAAATTCAAATGCCGGTCAATTTTATTGCTGACAGAACAAAAACAATTTTCAGCAGAGACCCAGGGATTAATACTGCAGACACGTCTTTGTAAAATGACAGGGCACCAGAGCAAATCCACACAAACACAGGGAGGAGATGCAGACTCCACACAGAAGGCACCCCAACCAAGAATCAAACCAGAAAACCTATAGCTGTGAGGCAACAATACTACCACTGCACCATCAAATATGCAAGGAACTAAACATTCAGAAACCTGAAGTCTGAAATTCAAATGCCTGTCAATTTTACTGCTGACAGAACAAAAACAATTTTCAGCAGAGACGCAGGGATTAATACTGCAGACACGTCTTTGTAAAATGGCAGGGCACCAGAGCAAATCCACACAAACACAGGGAGGAGATGCAGACTCCACACAGAAGCCACCCCAACCAAGAATCAAATCAGAAAACATATAGCTGTGAGGCAACAATACTACCACTGCACCGTCAAATATGCAAGGAATTAAACATTCAGAAACCTGAAGTCTGAAATTCAAATGCCTGTCAATTTTATTTAACATTTGTTAATCAGGACAGTCTGACTTGGAACAAAAAAAACAATTTTCAGCAGAGGCCCAGGAAGAAATAATGCAGACATGTCTTTGTAACATGGGAGGACACAAAAGCAAACCCACACAAGCACAGGGAGAAGATACAGACCCCACAAAGAAGGAACCCCAGCCAAGAATCAAACCCGAGAACCTGCAGCTGTGAAGCAACAATGCTACCAGTGCACCATCAAATAAAAACAAACCCATACAAACACAGGGAGAATATAACAGACCCCACAAAGAAGGAACCCCAGCCAAGAATCAAACCTGAGAACCTGCAGCTGTGAGGCAACAATGCTACCAGTGCAACATCAAATAAAAGCAAACCCACACAAACACAGGGAGAAGATAACAGACCCCACAAAGAAGGAACCCCAGCCAAGAATCAAACCTGAGAACCTGCAGCTGTGAGGCAACAATGCTACCATCAAATAAAAGCAAACCCACACAAACCCAGGGAGAAGATAACAGACCCCACAAAGAAGGAACCCCAGCCAAGAATCTAACCTGAGAACCTGCAGGTGTGAGGCAACAATGCTACTACTACACCATCAAATATCAAGCATTGCAACATTTACAAACCACAGATATTATGAGGAACAGATCAGATCAAATATGAGGCAAAAATCTGCAATTTTTTTACAAATGGTGGTGGGTAGGGAACTCAAGTCTTTAACACCTGCATACAGGGTACAGGGTTCAAGCCTGAGGTATTCCCTACCACACCACCATGAGCACCTGGGGCATTTATACACACACACACACACACACACACACACACACACACACACACACACACACACACACACACACACACACACACACTAAAAAGCACCATACTTCAAACAGTACATAAAAGCACACACACCATAAATTCAAACATGTATCAAGTATAAAAGCAGCAAGTACCATACATTGTAAAAGTAAAAAGCACCATACACTTACCTGTCCGTTCTCCATAATATCCAGCTAACATACATCCTGCTCGCGCAATACTCCTAAGACCCGCGAGATCCCTGAAATCAAAACTCCTTCCCGACGAGACTGTTCTGTATTCCCGACTGCTGCTGTTGCAGTCCGGCCCCGACACATTATCCCAGCGAGTCTGTGCACTTTAAAAGTGCACAGACGTCTCCTTGTGTTTCCCTATGGGGACTGCCTGGAGCATGCGCATAGACGCGCAGTAGTCGGGACTACTGCGCATGCGCGAAATTAAAAAATTTTTTTTTTCTATTTTTATTTCTTTTTGTTTTGAGGGGGCTGCAGTCCGGCAGTCCAATAGCATGGGCCGCCCCTGTCTGTTTCTGTTGTTTAGTTGGGTCTACTAATGAAACACAAGTCAATAGTAATCCTTTCAAGTGGCCTGCCCAGATCTCATCTCTCTGATAGATACAGCTTTGCTCAAACATTTTAGCAATTTAGTAAAGTGAGTGCAAACAGTAGCTAAATGTTATTGTAATTTCTCATCATTTAGACTGAGGCTGACTACAGAGTAAGAAAGGAGGAAGGAAAAGGCAATGCTTTAGACATACAAGGTTGACATGGCTAACTTTGTTAACGGAAGGATATCAGTTTTTAATGATATATATGAAGCTTTATCCAGAAAACAAAAACTATGCTTGGAACACAGACATAGAGTTAACTGCTGCATTTACCTCTTTTCAGCGTATGTATTTATTTATTTATCTGTAATCATGTACAGTATGTGATCTATAAGTAACTTGCTGATAATGCAGAAGGAAAGGCATTCATGAATCACAAAAGAAAATATAACCCTTTGCATACTCACATATAACATAAAACATAAACATAAACACAACAAAATTGCCAAACTCTCATAAATAATAATTTTTGCAGGAGTCAGTCCCCTGTATTCCCTAAATGAACTAACTCTGAGGTCACTCAAACTCAGAAAAAAGTAAAATTCTGTAAAAATAAATAAATACATCTTCCCTTTTCCTCTTTTCCAACTCCTGCAAGTGAAATTAGAACACAGCCTATGTAACATAATTAGTTTCTGATGCATTAATACTTTGGAAAAACAGAGATACAAACTTTCATCAGCAATGTTTTGTAGTGCAAAGTAGTCATCGGTAGTGCTTCTTGTAGCATTTGTAAAAGAAAAAAGGTGGCACAGAGAGAGAGCTGTAGTTTGAGCCAAAAACATGAGTGCCTAAGTTACTGTATCATGGCTGGTGGATGGTGAGAGCACTATACAATGTACTGACGTGAATCTGATGTGGAGGGGGTGCTGGGTAACAAAAACAATTTGTGTGATTACACCATGGAGTACCATCAGTTGTTCAGATGACTAGAACTTCCATCATACCTCTCAACCTCTTAGAGCAAGAAATCTGGACAAAGCCACTGATAAAAGTGGGACAAAGGCCCAAAAATAAGGACAATTTTTAAATACTGCTCTTACAAACTTAGAAAGTTGATAGAATAACTTATTTTGCATTAGCGTGAATTTTCTGAAGGGAATGAAGTCTGAAACTCAAACATCTGTCATTATTTTCTAACTTCAGTCTTCAATCATTTGACACTAATTTGCCAGAAAACCACTATTTTATGGAAAAAGGATCAAAAATATGAGGCAAAATTCTGGACATTCTGTGAAAATCTGTACAGTTGAGAGATATGGCTTCCATCAAAATTACTCAAGCATGCTGTTCATGCCATTTGTGTTTGAGACATACACAAGCAAGATGTACTACTACTACTGCTGATGCTGACTTTCAGATTAATGTATGTTCCAATTTCACATTATCCTGGAGAAAGAATGACATGGGCTTTACAATGCCTATCAGTGACTGAGCTTTCTCTAAAGTGTAGTAACCCTGAAGTGAAAATTAGCTATTAATGAAGGTGTGGGGGTGAAGTCCCTTCTTGAGAATGGAGATAAGTGTGTCCCGTGAAAAAATGATTTTTTAATCCCACATTAGCTCATGAGATGAAACACATGGGGTCTGAGACTGGTTACTTGAGCTTCTTGAAAACAAGCTAGTTTTGCTGAGTTGTTATGATTCATGCTTTGATGAGTCAAACAGAGATAATGAAACATTTCACCATACATGGACCAGTCTGTACACTGTGAGAATATGCAGGTGCTAGCATGTATAGGAAGATTTGGGGGCGGAGCAACATTCTTGATACTGTACACCAAGTTCAGAAAGCAGCCCAAACAGCACCTCAGACACTGTGCACTTTTGTAGAGCATGCCTTTGTAATAACTGAAAAAAAAATCTCAAATGGCTAAATTGGCAGGCTTAAGAAAAAAGCTATTTAGCTAACCATGCATTCTGAAAATAAAGACGTAACAAAATATGACACTTACTTAAATAAATATACTATTTTGAACAAATTTCCTTCACTGAAGGTAGAGGCACAAGCACAAAATAATACCTGTTGTTCCACAATGGTGGCTGGTCCCTTTAAATGTTTTTCAGTGATAGACAAGTAGGTCGGAGCTAACATAGGACAGCTGCAAACAGTACTATTTAAAGTGCTCTGCTCATGAGCAGATTCAAGATTTACGGATCTGAAGAGGGTCCTGGGTGGATTCTAAAAGGAGGAAGATATGCCAGATGGAAGGTGATCTGCAGAATTGTCCTAGGAGGGGAGGCAGTTGATACTCTTTAGAATAACAGAATTATAGAAAAGGCAAGGGTCGTGTGGCCATTTACTGGGTCATGTGGTCATCTACTGCTTGCCAGTGCCAGCCCTTAGACCTCATCTCCTTATTCGAGAAGGGATGGGTCAGTTGTGCCAGGGGCAAATTTGTGAAAAAAATGTTACTGTCTAATGCCTTTTTAAAGGAAGATTTATTATGTATGTATTTATTTATTTATTTATATTTGTTGACCGGGAGTGTCCGACTGGACGTAGGTCCAGTTTCAGCGGAGGCCCGGGGAGAAAAGCTCCACAGTTAAAATAAACAGACAGTAGTTACATTGGATTACATAGCGATTAACAATTTACATAGCAATTACTTACAACATATTTACAGATGAAGAACATAGTACATCAGTAGACAGCTAGAATCTTTATATATGAAGTACATAACAGACATTAACAAATATTAAAATAAGGAGTTCCTGCTGTATAAGTACTAGGCTTATGAGCATCTGAGCTTGCTATGATCTAGGTAGTTAGTGGAGTGGAAAGAAAGGTAGTGGTTGGATGGGGTGGGTGATATTAGAGTGGGAGTTGCAAGGGCATAGCCAGCATGTTTTTAGGTGCGCTTTTTAGTAAAGATAGTGTGTCACATTGTCTAACCTGGAATGAAAGCATGTTTTCAGTAAACAGATTGTCATCATGGTATGAATCTGTCTCTCTACTGTGGTTGGCTTGTTTGTGGAAGCAGCTTCAGGTCACTGGTCCTAGTACTTTCAATGGACAGTTTGATTTGTGGACAGTTTGATTTGTGGAGATATAAGAGGTATTGGACTGTTGCATCCCTAGTGGCCTGAAAAGCAAGGCACAATTCACCTGTAAGGAGTCTATAGGACAGTGAATACAGGGCAAGAGCCTCTTGTCTCTCCTGGTAGCTCAAGTGTTTTAGGTCTTTTTTATTATAAACCTTTGAAGAATCTCCACCTGTTTATCTGTCTAGTAAGATATATCCCAAAGGGAGCATTGTATTTGATGGACTTAATCAACGTGGACCATGGAAGGGTAAGGGCTATTTGGACACAGAGGAGATATTCTTTGAATCAGCTGCTTCAGAAAGAAGGATTTCCTAACCACTGCTGTAACATGATGAGGAGGAGGAAGAGGAATGTTCGACACATGTTCACAAGATCTTCATTTTGGAGTGGGGTGCTGTGTATACTATAAGCTAAGTGGAGGGATTATTTACTAAATGTGACAATACCATACTTTTTAGCATTTATTTTAGTCCATTCTTTGTGCTCCAGCTATTAACACATGTAAGTTCCCAGTTGCAGTTTCTGCATGTCAGAATGAATTTCAGGACGATGCTCAGTATGCAATCATCTGCAAACTTGGTTAACCACACATCCCTGTTTTTTATTTGGTGATCAGAAATGTATATGCTGAGTAGCTGAGGTTTTAGCATAGATCCATAAAGGACTCCACTAGTCATCTTCATGCTTTCTGGGGATGCAGCTACCACCATAACTGTGAGCATTTTGTTCCTCAGCCGTTTGCTATTCATTTAACTACATAGGAATCAATATGGACTGCATTTAGGTTGTTCAATATGCTAGCATACAGTGTGGTATCAAATGCTTTGGTAAGGTCAAAATATGCTGTGTGCACAGCATAACCATTGTCCACTGCTTGTGTTAGCCTCTTAAAGAAGTGTACCAGAGTCATTGGACAGGCTCTACCCTTAATAAGGCCAAACTGCTGGGGACTAAGTCTTATCTAAGATTTTTTTACATCATACTTTATGCAGTCAGTTGTGATCCTTGTGACCTGTTCCATGACCTTGCAGATGAGACTCATCAGGCTAATGGTTCTGTAATTTCCAGAGTGTTTGGTGGGGTGTCCATGTAACATAACATTGTAACACCCATGTTCCATACCAAAGGAATAAAGCCAGTGGCTAAGCTCAGGATGAATAGCTGCAGGAGTGGGTCAACCTCTGCATGCTTATCTCTATTAAACAGGTAACCAAGTCCGGTGGAGGTTGAACTTTTTGGTTTGGAAAGTACCGTTTGCAAACATTTTTTTTTTTTTTGTGATAGGGTGATTGAGATTTTTTGGGATACCCGAGTTTATATAGTTGCCTCAGGGATGAACTTTGCACTGAATTTGATTGCTAATAAATTTGCAATATCCACCACATCCAAATAAGTAATAGCAGTTTGCATAAGTTCAGAGCAATGATTGTAATTATCCTTAGGTCCCAATCTTAGTTTGAGTTCATGCCATGCCTTTGTTTTCTTGATGGTATTTTTCTGTTCCTTTGATATCTTATCGTTGTTGACCTTGACTTATAGGTCTTTGGTTTTGCTGTATATTTTAAGATTTTTTCTTTTATTTTATTATTTATTTCTGCATGCGGGACACCATGCTAATTTGCTCTCAAATGTCTTGTTTTATTGAGTTCTAGTTGGGCCTGTCTGGTTAACACATTTATCGAGGTGAGTGCAGAAATTTTTTGCATAACTAGTAGCAATGTCAGCATTGGATAGGCTGCAGCTATAACTGTGTTTTGAAATTTCATCATAGAATTTTAGGAGGTTAGTTTTTGTGAAGTATTTGGACACTGCAATATTTACATCTGCTGGTCTGGAAGAAATTGTAAAATAGAGGCACTTGGAAGTCCCCTTACCTGTGAGGAAGTAGAAAGACTAAATACTCAATTTATTTTAGCCACCTATCTTTCTAAAACCTTGTGTGAAAGAAGTACTGTATCTGAGTGCAAAGGAATACAGCGTGCATCTTGAACTGTGTAAAACTTGCAGAAATTGGAATGTGAACATCTACCTAAGAAAGAGACTTGAAGCTGCAACTGACTGACAACTGCAGATTCAGCTTTTTGTCTCAAATGTCTTTTCCTTTTTGTTGAGTTTTTTTTTAATAAATATACATTTCAGATAGGGAAACAGGCTTCTGTAACTAAATTAACTGTTACAAAGAAAAAAATATCATTTTTTACACTGTTTTCTGTACAGTCAAGATATAAAAGTGAGAGCACAAAACTATTGCAACAATTTATATGCTTGAATCACAACAAATTGCACGTGTTAAATTAAAAAACAAGAGAATTGACTGTTACTTTTAGTGTGTATTGAATTCCCTCTTTGATTTTGTAGAATATTAGTTAAACTAAAAATACTGGATACCAGACTATAAGATGTCTGCTCATTCTTGTCCCCGATGTTTTTCGATAATCAACCTCTCCTAGCCAATTGACCGCATCATTCCCTATTACCAGGGTGAAGTTAATGTGGAGACCTTGACATTCAGACAGCCATCTAAGTGGTTCTGTTTTTTTTTTAAGTTGGGCAACACACACACACACACACACACACACACACACACACACACACACACACACACACACACACACACACACACACACACACACACACACACACACACACACACACACACACTTGGCAAAATGTCATTCAGGGACATGCAATGGAATGACTGTGAAAGACATCCTTTCATTTCCATGTGGGGGTGATCCCAACACAGAAGCTTTATCAGAAGGTTTTCAAGGTTAGTCTGCTAACGTTTTGCAGGATGTCCAACCTTTTTATTTTACTTTGGATGAAATGTGTAGTTTGGTGGCGTGCCATTAAGGGATGCAGTCACTAGAAATGACACACATTCGAGCTTTAGATTTCAGATTCTTTAGAAAATGCATGCTAATGCAAAACCTGTTATTCTAGCAATTTTCTACTTTTTATAACCTGTCCATAATTTTGGGGCCTTGGAACCCCCTATAATTCTTTACTTTGTCCATTACTCTTGAGCTGAGATGTTTATATGTATGAAATGTAGCCAATAAGTAGGTATGTTTGTTAGAGATAATAGTACTTTTCAGGAATAGAGAAAGCTTTCAGCAGGCAGGTGATTCAGTAAGTTTAAAACCAGGATTTCACTTTTTCATATCTGTATACACTTCTGAGTGAATACGACTTGCATGTCTGTGTGTGTGTGTGTGTGTGTGTGTGTGTGTGTGTGTGTGTGTGTGTGTGTGTGTTTATGTTTGCATTGTGTGTGTTTGTGTGTGTGTATGCCCATGTGTGCATGTCTTTGTTAATATGCTGTTGCTATATAAGTCATGCTTCTATCCACCAAAATTTAAAAACAAAATGTTAAAAAGATATCAAGCAAAGTATGGTTAAAAATGTACCGTATCATTTTATGTGGGGTTTTGATTGTTTTTTTTTTGTTTGAGAGCTGGAGTTCAAAGGTTACAGTTGATGTATTTGGATGCTTATTGACTAGTATGAAATATCTGTCGCAAATGGTGCTATATTCACATGGAAGGGCACTGCTAATGAACATCACAAGTGGATAGAAAAGTGGCACTTGCAGAAGGTATCTGAAAGCTCTAGTGTATTCCAGTAGCAAGTGATTTTAAGTTAAAGAGTTGTTATGGTAACACTGCATATATTACTAGTGTAACCATCTGAGCTAATGGCAAGTCTTAAATATTTGTTGAGTACTATTGCATTAAGGTAAGTGTTTATCTTTGCTTTCAGAGGGACTGTGTATGTTCAGCTATGCATTTACTTTGGAAAATATGCTGTCGAGTTCTGAAGATACTCATATTAATAATTTATAACAAATGCTACAGTGTATTAGGGGAATCAAGAATCGAGCTAATGTTGTATATATGTTGCCATTACTAAGAGTAAAACAGATTACTTTTATAGCAGTGTCTGAATGCCAGCTATTCATGAGCAGAGTAAAAATATTAGTACAAGTGTATGATGGCCGTGATGATAATTGTCCTACATTTAACTTCAAGGTTGAGGATATTACAAAGCAGAAATCAAAATTACCTCACAGCCAGCTGTAATTTGTGACTGAAAATGAACAGTGAATAATACAGCTGCACTTTGTTCATGGCAGCTACAGAGTAGAGTAAACTAACCATTATAGTTTCTGCATATTAATGCATTAGTTTAAATAAAAATCACAGCATAACAATGTTTGCAAGCATTACAGTTAAAACTGATTACTCTAGTATGATATATCCAAAACATTACAATCTGTTCAAAAAATAATTAGTGCGTACGGTTATATTTACACCTCATCATTTTTCTCATTTATGATTTATGTTATATTTTAACAAATATACAGATTGTGAAGCAAAGTCACAAATGAGTTATAATGTATGTGATAAAGGCAAGGAAGCCATAAACCACAACCACTTTTATGCACATATTTTAATTTTCTCCTTGCCTGACAACCAGTCCATTTATATCCATTTATATTTCCTTATTGGTGGGGGTGTTAGTATGGATATCATGGTATGAGGGGGGTCAAAATTGTATTGCTCTATCTTCTCCCCAGGTAGCTGACGTGCCTCCATACAGAGATAATGGCCTGATGTGCTTTCTCAAAAGATTAAACACATTCCTACACCCTCACCTATGAAGGTTACTATACAAATACAGAGGCCAGAGCAAATGCTTAGCCCACATGCTACATTCTGTGTACCTTTCTGTTCAGAAGCCACTGTCACTTTTGCAGATCAGACATCCTCCATATCCCCAGGATGGATGGGCTGACAGTGGCTATTCAATCCCACCCTGCTTTGTATGATGCTCAAGTGACATGGTCAATAGTCATTCCCAGACCACCTGGATCAAAATGACCACTTCATCTTTCTATGCCATATAGCCAGCAGAACTTAAAGAAAAATAAAGCGTAAATAGAATCCCAGTTCTTTTAAACCAATTAAATAAAACATAAAATGTTCCATATTGATCAAACAGTTGTTCAAGTTTGGTTCAGCAGACAACAGAAATGGTGTACTGAATGATTTTGGATGCTGATTAGGAATGTCCGTTGTTCAATTATATTCCAACAAAGTAAATCATTCTGTATGCTTATTTTATTTATTGACCAGGAAAGTCCAACTAGGACAGCGCCTATTTTCAGAGGAGGCCTGGGGAGAAACATTCCAGACGCATGTCTTTAGAATGTGGGAGGAAGCCCACATGAACACAAGGACGACATGCAGACTCCACAAAGAAGGCACCCCAGCTGAGAATCAAACAAGACAACCTCTTGCTGTGAGGCAATGATGTTAACTGCTGCAGCACTGCATCCTTATAGCATCTTAAGCATTCTGTCATCTGATTTATGCATTAAATATTTCACATATACTTAAAGATATGGTTACTCATCCGAAATGTGTTTGTTCACTACTTTTAGTTTCTGATAGCAACGAGCAGTGTGTTTTGAGGAAACAATACTATCTAGTGGATATTACAGACATGCAGAAATTCTATTATGTCATGAAAGGCAGTGTCGGGGGGGGGGGTGATCATGATATCCCTTGGTGTTATGAGGGGGGAACTTTGAGAACCTATATATTTCCAGTAGGTGATTGTGACAGAATATAAGTTACCTTACCAGCTCATTAAGGAGAGTTATAGATTTAGTAGTTGTTATGCTTCATTGCTGTAATGCTAGACGTAGCTCTGGGAATTTATAAATAAAGTACGGCAAGGAAATGATGCACAAGGGAACTAGGAAGTTTAGAAGAGACGTCAACATGACAATAAAGAATTGTAAGAACTTTTACTGATGCAAATGCAAAAGCTCTAAAGAAGGATCAGTGATGTGATGAGAAAAAGACACGACACATGATGAGATTTCAAACAGGCGAGTAAATACATACTTTCTACGAAGGTAGCCCTAGAAAAGGAGATGGACAGCAACTTGCCGACATGAGAAATGAGCGAAAGAAATGTCTGAGATACATTGAAGACTATAGGTGTCAACAGATTCCTCTACTGGAATAAAAGGAAGGAAAGTTTATAAATTATATAAAACCATAACATAAACCCGTCAGCATATTTCCCACCCTCTCCTTATTATTGGCTCTTGTGAGTATGCAAGTAAATGTCATTTCATGAAGCTAGTTCCATTAAGTTATTTGAATACACTTACATTCCAACTATATTTCATAAAAGAGAGTGTTCAGCAAATCAATCCATGCTGATCTTTTAGGCTTAGGGACTTTTGAGCTCCCTGCCCTTATTATATGTTTGTCTTTGGTAGTTCTTTCAGGTTTTATCTTATATACTCCTTCCAGTGAACACTAAAGGATGAACCTGGCAAGTATCTCCCCTCAGATTGCATTTTTTACTCTTCAAAACATTAACCACTTGAAAATTCAAGATCTGCTGGAGTGAGTCCCGAAACACAGACTAAATTGCCAAAAAAAGGACTTACATATATATTAACTCTAATATTGCCATTTCCCAGAATATTCCCTTTTCTCCAGGGTAATCTTAGTGCTATATATATATATAAATATATACATTTATAAATGTTCAGGGATGTGGGTGGGGGTTGCTCCCCACATTGTGAGGTGCATCGGGCTTTCCCCATACAGTAAAAAAGATGTTTAAAAGAGAGGAAAGATGTGCAAGATTTGCTCTTTTCCTGTAGTTTCCATAATTTTTTTTAAGCTTGTTTGCACTCAACATTTCAAGTGCCACCATTTCAAAAGGGAGCCCTTCTAAACACTTAAGCACTGGACAGCAGGAAAGCTCAGCCTGATAGATTCACCTCTGTTACCAGCCTTTTAGCATTAAGTGACCCTGTGCCTCCTAAACCTGCTGAATAAAGCTGCCATGCATGTTAAGCAGTGTGACACGCCATCTTCCTTTAAACATAAACTAGTTGGCTGTATAGATACTCACAAATCTACTTCAGGATTGACTGGTAATGGCCCTTCTGGAGAAGGAGGTGTGGCCTGAGGGATGATACAGGCAAGGTGAGAATGGTCATGACACTTGGCCTTGGAATATCAGTGGATCTATGAGTCTATGTAGATCAGGTAAAATCACTGAGTTACTTCTTTATCACCACACTTGTGCATCAGTATCAGAGTGCAAGCCAGTGAAGGTAGAAATGGTTTGGATAAATGTTAATATAGAATAAATATGAAATTACTCATTTTAGATGGAGAGACACATTAATAACAGATAATCTTGTTGGTGTGACCTTAAGCAAGTCAGAAACTGAAAAAGACTTGGGAGTAATGATCTATATATATATATATATATATATATATATATATATATATATATATATATATATATATATATATATATATAGATGTGTGTGTATTATGTGTATATGTATTTACATATGTGTATACATATATAATATATATATATATATATATATATATATATATATATATATATACCAAATGTTACCTGTCGAAGTGATTGGACAGAACCCATTCATTCCAGCTGACCAAAAAATCAAAACCAAAAACATGTATTTTTTTTTTTTCATGGGGGCAACCCCACCCTACATCTCTATGTACCCTCCACACCCCTGCTAATTATATATACCATCTCAGAGATCACACTACAGTGGGTAAAGGGCACATACCCTGATCCCCACTGTACTGTAATCTTGCACAGAAAATAACAAGATGGTACATGTGAACAGGATGATTTTCAATTAGCTGTACAGTTTTTGTTTCTAGCTGAAACGATGAACAATCAATCACTTATTGATCAACTATTTAAATTATATACATCTTTCCATATTTTGTGGTATGACTGTAAGAAGTGATTTTACCAGGAGTGTCTAGTGTTTTGCAAGGGACATAAGAATGTGACCTAACTTTTGGCATGCAGTGGCATTGACAGCTGATGTATGTCTCTGGGGATTCCACTTTTAATTTCCCTGTGTTTCTTTTTCCATTTTTAATACTAAAGAGGAAGCAGGCACCTGGGGAATTGTCTTTCAGGACGTACAGTAACTTAGGTGTAAAAAGCTTCTTTTAAAAAGTGAAAAAAGACAAACAGATTTCAGATTGTGCATTATTATTCAGTATAGTTAAAATTCTTGGATACTGATAATAAACAGAATAATAAAGCAGGAATTCTGTTGTCTACATCTGTCCATGCCTTCTCCAACTACTTATCAAAGTACATTTTTTGAGATACTAATATCACTTTAAAACCTTTAGAAACAAAAGGAAATATCTATAGAGGATAATTTAAAAAGTAATGACTTAAGCCTCATAGAGTGCCATATAATCAGTTCATTTTTGTATGAAAAAAACTTTGAATCATGTATCAAATTCATAGAGAGACACCTGACACATTCCTCATCATCATATTTTGTGCAATAAAATGCAATTAAATAATTAGCAGCACTTTCTGTTTTTCCTGAAGGGTTCATAATCAGTTCATAATCAGATGCAATTATAGTAATTTATGCACTTTGCAGATTTATTATTTCTGCTGTAGTGTGACTATTTTTACACAATGCAATGTTATTAATCAAATTTGCCACACAGGCATTCCACATTATTATGCTATGTTCTGCGACTGGGGGGAAACAGTATAATAAGACAAACGAGGGAGAATGCATTAGAACCTTGTCATTATAATACATGCATTTTATGACTAATTATTATGCTGTGTACACCATTCCATGGTTAAAATTAGCAAAAAGTGTAAAGCATGCTATGTAATAAGGGTCCAAGTTAGTTTTCTGCAGCAGGTTCATTCAGGTAGTAAAAATATTAAACTAGTGTAAGGATAAGTAGCATAGCCCTGCAGACTTGTTAGGGTTACATTTATAGTTCTGTTACTGTGATGTCTCTTATTAGCCTGAGAATAGTAAGACAAAATGACACAGAAATTGAAATAATATATATTTTTTTATCTAAATAGATGACCACATTTACAGTTATACACCACCAATATCTTACATGCCACTGATTTCTACCCTGCTGGATTAGCACAACTCTCCTTTTACTCAGTAGCCCACAGATTGCTGTGAGGTGACCCGTGTCTCACTTTTTGAGCCATGAAAGACCCAGTCCTATTTAACCTCCTATTTCACACAAAACCAGTGGCTCTACAAACACTTGTATTAAGAACTTAAATCCACACCAACAAGTAAACAAAACTTGCTGGAGAAGCATGTTCCTAACTTAGTGCATTCCTAGCTTATCCGATAAGTTACCTCTACAGGTCAAACAAAATGATACTTCAGCTACCTTTAAAGCAACTCTTGATGAGTGGAAGCCTGTATGACAAGTTACCTCTACAGGTCAAAGTGCTACTTCGGCTACCTTTAAGGTTACTCTTGATGAGTGGTAGCCTATACAATAAGTTACCTCTATAGGTCAAACAAAGTGCTACTTCGGCTACCTTTAAGGCTACTCTTGACAAGTGGTAGCCTATACAACAAGTTACCTCTATAGGTCAAACAAAGTGCTGCTTTGGCTACATTTTAGGCTACTCTTCATGAGTGGACAGGTGGACACAAAATGACACCAGGGTTATCATGTATGACTCTGCTCAATGTGGGAGGGGAGCACTATAATGTGCTAGGAAAGGGTGGCACAAATGTTTAAGTTTGCCTGCTATGGCTAATAATATTATGGTCACCATGATCAATTGCCTAGTATGTTCCTGTGTTCCTGTGTTCCTCTTTGTTTGGGTTCATGTGTCTGAGTCAGTCCAATATTGTGGTGAAACAGGTGAGGGACTGCAAATACTCACATGAGTTCTGTGTGTGTTTCACTGCATAGCTATGTGGTTTGCTGCCTACTTGAATTAATTCTTTATTTCACCTTGCTATTTATATAACAAGGTCAGACTATTACGCACACGTCTCAATTAAGTGTCATGCAGAGAGTTACATAATAGGCAAATGGTGAGCTATATTGCACCGGCTCTTTAAGATGAGGGCATCAGTTGTAAAAATGCACTTTCTACTGGCCTTTCAATACTTTGGACACTTACCCACTGGACCTAATGATTGAATGGCTAATAGGGTGCAGACTCAGATCAAAGGATTATAGGAACTGCAAGGCAAGTAAGTCAGACAACCATTTGCACCTCGCCAAATACCACTATGAATATGTATACCCCACTTCCTGGAGGGCAAAACATGTGAGGCCAGAGAGCAATCTATAGGTTAGTCTTGAAGGAGGAAAGGGTGTCACTTTGTTTAATCTATCTAGTCTACAAAAAATGTTTAACTTGTATATTGGTAGAGGTTCATATTCTTGGTTTTGGTGTTTGTACAGCTATTCATCCTTTGAAGGTATAAACTTTCCATTACGATTGGGGTCTATGAGGGCATGTCTATAAGAGACAGAGTGTAGTGATAGGGCCTCTAGTCTGCTTAGCATCTATGGATCTTTAGGTCAATAGTAATTTTCTTCAGCAACCTTTGTTGTCTTTCTAACTGTGCTGTACATCTCACTAGGTACATGCTGAAAACAGTCTTGTATTTAATTATGACAGAGTACAGAAAAACACTGATATTCTTTGACCTAGATAAGATGTGCTACACAGAAGGATTTCCTAACTTCTGTTGCAACATGTGGACAAAGATGTGGGAATAGTAAACCCAGGTGTCAAAATCCTCGCCTAACATGCCCATGTGGACTGAGGTATTGGTTATGGTGTAAGTTGTCGATGAGGGGTGTTTCACACAGGTGACGATGCTGTACATTTGTATATGTAGTTTGATCCCTTTCGACATATACTGTTGATTTGTAATGAGACGTTCTTGTACTGGTGATTTGTAATGAGACGTTCTTGTACTGTTGATTTGTAATGAGACGTTCTTGCTGAAGCACTTCTGTATCAAGTGGGAATGGATGATGGCACACATCTTGCAGTTATCACTGAATTTGGGTCAGAGGTTGTAGGAAGGAGGACAGAAAATTATGTATGAAAGGGGAAGGTTCCCAGTACTGAGGCCTTTGTTCCTGCACTGGTTATGCTCTTCCTTTCTGAAGTGGCATGTGATACACAGTACTGAAGCCTTTGTTCCTGCACTGGTTATGCTCTTCCTTTCTGAAGTGGCATGTGATACACAGTACTGAGGCCTTTGTTCCTGCACTGGTTATGCTCTTCCTTTCTGAAGTGGCATGTGATATACAGTACTGAGGCCTTTGTTCCTGCACTGGTTATGCTCTTCCTTTCTGAAGTGGCATGTGATACACAGTACTGAGGCCTTTGTTCCTGCACTGGTTATGCTCTTCCTTTCTGAAGTGGCATGTGATACACAGTACTGAGGCCTTTGTTCCTGCACTGGTTATGCTCTTCCTTTCTGAAGTGGCATGTGATACACAGTACTGAGGCCTTTGTTCCTGCACTGGTTCTGCTCTTCCTTTCTGAAGTCGCATGTGATACACAGTACTGAGGCCTTTGTTCCTGCACTGGTTATGCTCTGCCTTTCTGAAGTGGCATGTGATACACAGGCCTTTGTTCATAGGTTCATAGGTTCATAGGTTGGTACTAGGCTATCAGCCCTAGGGCCTATACAAGCCTAGCCATAACAATTCCCTGGCTATTTCTTCCCACATTATTTACTTTCTTGGACCCCTGTCTAGCAGGGCGACTGACATGATCCCTGGGGTGAATTTCCTTTCTCCCATCCAATCGTCAAGGTTCCTCTTGAAGAGGTCCAAAGAGGCACTCTGCTTGACATGTATGGGCAATCTATTCCAGAGTCTGGAGAGTCTCTGGGTCAGGAACCTATCCCTCCAGCATGTTTTGTTTATTGTGATGACAAGGTTTAGATCCCTGGAGCGTGTAGCTCTGAGGGATTGGGATTTCTTTAAGTGTAGCATGTCCAACAGCTCTGGGTTTGACATGGTCTTGTATGTTAAGCAGAGATCGCCTCTGAGTAGATGATATGTGACAGAGTATAGCTGGAGTTTTTTAAGGCGGTCAGCACTGTGTGTGTTCCTGCACTGTGTCTGCTCTTCCTTTCTGAAGTGGCATGTTATACACAGTACTGAGGCCTTTGTTCCTGCACTGGTTATGTTCTTCCTTTCTGAAGTGGCATGTGATACACAGTACTGAGGCCTTTGTTCCTGCACTGGTTATGCTCTTCCTTTCTGAAGTGGCATGTGATACACAGTACTGAGGCCTTTGTTCCTACACTGGTTATGCTCTTCCTTTCTGAAGAGGCATGTGATACACAGTACTGAGGCCTTTGTTCCTGCACTGGTTCTGCTCTTCCTTTCTGAAGTGGCATGTGATACACAGTACTGAGGCCTTTGTTCCTGCACTGGTTATGCTTTTCCTTTCTGAAGAGGCATGTAATACATTAAGTGTGAGTTCTATACTTCACTTAGTTTTGAACCACCTTTATGTGTAATGCTCAACCTCTAGTTCTTTTAGCTTGTTTACAATGACAATACAGGCCACAAAGCAGAAGGTCTTGGCTAGATCCAGACATGCCATGTGGACTGAGTAGCCAGTGTCCACTGTCTCTGTCACCTTTTCAAAGAAGTTGACTGAGTTGAGTAGCCATGATTTGCCCGTGACAAAAGCAAATTCTTGTTGGTCCAGTTGTATGATATTTTTAGTATTATAGTTTAAGAAGTTAGGTGTGATATGCCCCATAGCATTGCAAATGACAGTGGTTAGGGGGACACTTCTGTAATTTCTGACATCTCTGGTGGGGCCCTCTTTGTACAGGTACACAAATGTAACTTATTTTCAAAGCTCGGGGACACACTCTGTGGATAGCTTGGAGTTAAGAAAATGCAGGAGTGGTTCACTGAGGGCATGCCTTGCACTATTAATCAGTCATCCAGGCAAATTGCCTGGCCCAAAGGATTTGCCTATTTTAGGTTTAGTAACTACAGCCACAATATCTTCTATAGTGACCTTAAGGCAAACCTCTCAACTGTACAGATTTTCACAAAATGTCCAGATTTTTTTCTCATATATTTTTGATCGGTTTCTCATAAAATTGTGGTTTTCTGGCAAACCATTAGCAAATCATTCAGGACTGAAGTCAGAAAATAATGGCATACATTTGAGTTTCAGACGTCATATCCATCAGAAAAATCATGCTAATACATAACTTGTTATTCTATCCACTTTCTAAGTTTGTAAGAGCAATATTTAAAAAAGTCCCTATTTTTAGGCCTTTGCCCCCCATTATTTGTGCCTTTGTCTAGATTACTTGCTCTAACAAGTTGAGAGGTATGCCTTAGGGGCATACCTCTTAACCTTTCCTGAAGTGTAGCTAAGAATTACAAAATGTAATATATTGTTAATTTTTTTTTTTGAAAGAGAATATTTCCAACAAACCAAAGGAGTTGCAATGGGGGCAGCATATGCCCCCATATATGCAAACATAGCATTATTGGGATGGGAGACCTCATTTGTGTTCAACTGTCGTTATTGGAATAGAATAAAAATGTATTCAAGACTTTTGGATGAAATTTTTATCCTTTGGAAAGGTACATGTGAGGAACAGAGGAATTTAAGTATTTGGGAAATACAACAGAGTTTTTGAAATTTACATATCATCGTGACACAAATGGAATTAGTTATTTAGATACATATATATCTCATTACAATGATGGGTTTAAATCAAAAATTTATAGAAAAGACATGTTTTGTAATTCTTATCTACACCTCAGGAGCAGTCACCCTATAACACACACAAAAAAAGAGTATAGTAAGAGGGCAGGCTATAAGAGTAGCAAGGTTGACATCTCATGGAGAATATGTGTTGGAAGAATTTGAAAAAATTAGCGAGATGTTCTAAGAAACAAAATTAGCGAGATGTTCCAAGAGGGCAGCCACGGTGGTGCAGCAGTTAGCATTGTCACCTCACAGCAAGAGGACCTCCGGTTCGATCCTTGACTGGGATGCCTTCTGTGTGGAGTTTGCATGTCCTCCCTGTGGTCACGTGGGTTTCCTCCGGGTGCTCTGGTTTCCTCCCAAAGACATGCTGTAGGTGGATTGGACACTCTAAACTGGCCCTACCCACGAGTGCGTGCATGTGTGTGCCTCCCATGGAAGGTTGGGCACCGGGCTGGCAGCTCAACACTGTAAAACTCCACTGCCAGTCATGAGCAGACAGGTGATCCACTGTGGCGACCCCTAACTGGGAAAAGTCAAAAGAAGAAGTGAGATGTTCAAAGAGAGAGGTTACCCCAGGAATTGGTTGTTAGAAATAACAAAGCAAGATTATGATAAATAGGGCATTACTTATAAACCCCTACTAGGTGTGGGTTTGGAAAATGAAAGTAATACATCACTTGTCAGTAAAGATGAATACAAAACGGCATGTATATATGGATACAGTCATTTAACAGGTGAAATTAAAAAAGCCCTTAAAAAGAATTGGAATATTTTTAGGGTGAACAATGAGGTGTTAGAAAATATGAGGGAAGGTCCAAGATTTGCTAATAAGACAGGAGCAAATTTTAAAAGGTTGTTTGAGCATAAAATACAGTCCAGTGTAGATTCTGGTTGTGGAACCAAACCGTATGGTGCTTGCCATCAATGCCTTTACATAAATCAGGAAGCTAGTATAACATTGAATAATAGATTGCAAAGTGAAATAAAATATCAGAAGGGAAATTGTGCCAACAGTAGAGTGGTGTATTTAGCTACTTGTTCCACATGTTCCTCATTCTACGTAGGCAAGGCCGAGTTTCCCCTCAAGAATAGAATATATGAACATAAAAATGATATAAAAAATAAAAAAAACAAAATAATGCTTTGTTTAAGCACTCATTGAATTGTTTGAATTTTAAAAAGTTTGTGGTTGGTATTTTGGAGCATGTAATACCTGAACCTTGGGGTGGTGACTGGAAAAATCTGTTAAAGAAAAAAGAAATTGAGTGGCACATAAGATTGGCAGCTATGTTCCCCCTGGGGATTAATGATTCTATATCCATCATTCCTATGCTACATGAAAAAGCAAACACATTTTGATTTGTTTTATTATGGTTTTGATATGAATCAACTGGCTTACTGACAGAACCCAGACTGTAAAAGTAGCTGACTCCAAATCCAGCTCCAGACAAGTGACAAGTGGAGTACCTCAGGGTTCAGTCCTGGGACAGCTCTTGTTTGGCATCTACTTCTCTGAAGTACAGGCCAACAGTAAGGGACTCTGGCTAACAAAGTTCACAGATAATTGCAAACTGGGAGCCATTATTAAATCCCCAAATAATGGGGATATTCTACAAAAGGGTCTTACAGAAACAGATGCTTGGTGCCAGAGCCATGGGCTCAAGCTTAATGCCAAGAAATGTATAGTTATCCCCTTTGGGAAAAAACATGTACCCATGAATTACCACATAGGTGGCAGTACACTAAACTTTGAAAGTGTGATGAAAGACATAGGGACACAGGTGGACGGTGGTCTCATCTTCGATAACCACATTGCCACAACAGTCAGGAAATCCTTCTATGTGTCACACCTCATCACTAAGGGCTTTTCATCCAGAAAAAAGGAGGTCATTGTCCCACTTTACTCATCCCTCATTAGACCCATTATAGAGTACAATACCCCATTGTGGTATGTACCTCACAAGACATCTGCAACAGCTGGAAAGGCCGCAGAAATACCTCACTAAAAGAATCACAGGCCTAAAGCAAATGCCCTATACTGACCATCTAAAAAAACTCCAGCAATACTCTGTGGCATATCGTCTACTCAGAGGTGATCTCTGCTTAACATACAAGGCCATGTCAAACCCTGAGCTGTTGTACATGCTCCACTTAAAGAAATCCCAATCGCTCAGAGCCACACACGCCCAGGATCTAAACCATGTCATCACAATGAACAAACCATGTTGGGGGGATAGGTTCCTGACCCAGAGACTCCCCATACTCTGGAATAGACTGCCCATACATGTCAAGCAGAGCGCCTCCTTGGCCCACTTCAAAAGGAACCTTGATGATTGGATGGGAGATAGGAAATTCACCCCTGGAATCATGTCAGTTACCCTTCTAGACAGGGGTTCAGGTTAGTAAATATTGTGGGAAGAAATATCCAGGGAATTGTTATGGCTAGGCTTGTATAGGCCCTAGGCCAATAGCTTAGTACCAACCTATGAACCTGTATATATATATATATATATATATATATATATATATATATATATATATATATATATATATATGTATGTATGTGTGTGTGTGTGTGTATACATACAAAAAAACTATTACGAGAAATGTTTTAATAAAAAAGTTTTTTATACTGGTAAAATATTGTATGTTTTTTAAACAAAATGGGGGTGGAGTTTTAAAGTGTCTATTGGGAAGTTGTATCTTTGTGACATTTAATGTTTGGATTGGTCAAATGAGCTGTTTATCATGCTTATAATGATTATAAAAAGTACTATTGACTGTTAACTTCATTATTCTGATGAAGTCTCCATTGGCAGAAACGAAAGTACTTAATTTTTAGTTTCATAATAAAGGATTGTGAACCTGGAGGTACCTGGATTGTTTTTTCTACATTTTACTGGCATTTTTTGGTGTTTGGACTTTGGATTTAAATTTTGGAAAATATCAATATGAGAATAGACAGAGTGTGTGTGTGCGTGTGTGTGTGTGTGTGTGTGTGTGTGTGTGTGTGTGCGTGTGTGTGTGTGTGTGTGTGTGTATAGCCTACCATAAAATTAAGGGCTAGTCCATGATACAGTCAAAATCGCTAAGTACAGAATGAAAGTAAATATGCAGGAAGATTAGTCAAATCCAGAAATAAAAACATATTTTATATTCTTTTATTTGTTATTTAGTGTTAACGTGAAATCCATGCGACTCATATGTTTTGCTTAAAAGAAAATATAATAATGGCAATAATGCTCAGGTAATATGTTAAAAAGCAGGAATGAACTATGGAACAGGAAATTAAAAGAACTGAAGTAATGCTGAGTTTCTTTCTACTCTGCATTTAGAGCTTTAAGTTTTATGGCCGACTTTAACTTTGCCTCCTCAGATCTCACCCTCACACATGTACACACACACACAAACACAGACATCACCTCTGTGTTTCAGTGCTTAAAGAAGTCAGATGGAAAACTGGTAGGCAAAGTTTGGAGTTGTTTTTATCTGTTAAGTCAAGTTTTGACTGAGTTAGTTCAGAATATTTCAATAGGAAAAATCTCACCAGATGGTTATATAAGGTTTCTACATGACAAGATGAGGAATGAAAACTTAGGGAGGTGTTCATCCATAAAGATGTGAAGCTTAGGCCTTTTTACAGTTGGTTGCAAGGTGCAAAACTTACTAAGACAGTCTTCAAGATGATAAAGTAATTCTAAAGATCAGACTTATAGAGTTACAATATTAGTTAAAGTTGGTGATGTTGTGATAAGAATGTTTAAAGAAAGAAGACATTTATTCCATGGAGAGTAACATTAAAGCTTCAGATTATTAATCGCAGAGGGCTTTATCATGGATCAGTGGAGGCAAACATGTGAGGCGCTGCATGTTTTGAAAGCTGGACATATGACTTTAGCTACTTAACAGCACATAATGAGTCTGTGGCATGTTCATATTGCAATACCTAGGCTGGTCGAGCTGTCTCTAGGTGAACAGGGTGTCAATTGGCTATATGGAAGAGCTGATGAATCTCAGCCTCATATTTTTATTTGTTTGTTTGTTCATTTGTTAAGTCATTAAGCCCACTGGACAAAAGTGTCTCCTGAGCAAACAAGGAGCAAAGTCTGTCTAAGGCCTTGCTTAAAGTCACACAGCACAGTAGGCAAATGGAAGCTGAGGGAATGAAACCTTGTATTACAAGAATCAGATCATAACCTTAATGCATTGTGCTAAGTGCCTGAGGTTTAAATGTACTAGGATTAACACAAGATCAGTCTGTTTATAAGAAGGCAGTCTAGGTATCGTGTATAAGATTACAGGAGAAACATTCCCTTCAATGTGTACTTTTTGCTGCTGAGAAATCCCTTTCGTAGTAATTTCCATCTGTAAATCATTGTGGAAATGTACCATCTCTGCAATATATGTTCACAAAGTACACATGTTTAAAAATCCGGAACAATGCAGCCCCAAAGGGTTCTGTACCTGTTGAACTGCAAAAACTGCTGACTACTTAAAAGTTGGGGACTAGAGGGAAAACATTGAATTACCTGGGAGGAGCTGCTGTAGTCAGGAATAAACATATCTCTTAGTCTTAAGCAAAGGCTTCAGGTTTTACGGATCACATATTGATGAAGATTTTTGCTTTAGACTCCCCTTGAACTAATTTGCTTTGATGATTACTGTTCATATTTGTAGCCCAACACAGATTTGCTATGCTTATAAGACTGTCTCATGTTTTTCCACATATGTTGTTAATATATTTTGCATACATTTGCTAACCAAGTAAACCAACTATACACAGCTGTCCATTTCCAGGTGCAACCTGGGTGCTTTTTGTAGTCAGGTGACTTGCTCAGACTCACACAGTAGGCAAATATAGGTGAAAGGGATCAAACTCTGTATTACTGGTGACAACAAGTAACTCATTAATAGCTTGGAGCCTTAATACTCCACAGCTGCCAGACAGTGTACAATGAATATATTGTTATGATTTTATTATACAGTTATCGTCTGTATTAGAATTATGTTATACTTGACTCTAAGGGATTCAAATAATATGCGGCCATTCTGTAGTCTCCTATTTGGGGCCATGGCTGTGTTAATTAGGGCTCTCTTGGGGTCTATATTAGAACATCAAAGTTTCAAAACTTCGAATGTTCTAATATCGACCCCTATTCAGCAAAAGCTGAAAATATCGAAGCAACAGAAAAACAAATTTTTTCCTAGGGAAAGAATTTGGTTGTCTATTTCTGTTGCTTCAGTATTTTCAGCGCTGTGGTGGAAAGTTACAGGTTGGGTTCAGGTAAGTGTGCGATTGAGTGCGGGTTAGGTTAGTTTGGGTTAGGGTGCGGGTTAGGTATGTGTGTGATTGTGTGGATTTGAGGGTTAGGGCGGGTTAGGTGAGTTAGAGTTAGGGCATGGGTTAGGTATGTGTGTGTGTGATTGTATGGACGTGAGGGTTAGGGCAGGGTAGGTGGATTAGGGTGAGGGCACGGATGAGATGAGTGTGCAGTAGTGATGGACCTTAGGGTTAGGGTTTGGGTTAAGGTAAGTGGATAGTTAGTGGTGTGTGTATAGTTTACTGTAGGGTTAGGTATAAGATTTTAGGTGTATGTGTGTGGATTGCTGTTTGTTTGGTGTGCTTGTGTTGTGTGTATGTGTTTTGGAACAGCAAATTCTTTCCCTAGGCAAAAATTTGCTGTTGTGCATGTTCAATGTTTTCAGCTTTCGCTGAATAGGGGTCGATATTAGAACATTCAAAGTTTTGAAACTCCGATGTTCTAGTATAGACCCACTCTCTTATAGCACTGTTATGGCTTGCATGTATATGGAGTACTTAATTATTATGGAAATTTAAATTTAAATTATTTTGCAGAAAAAAGCAAGTAGGCAAATGGAGGCTGAAAGAATTGACCCTAAGGCTGTTTGATGAACATTATCAGGGGCTCATTCCTTTAATATGTGATCCAGACTTCGCTATGCTGAACAATGAGAGATCCTTTAAATTTGCTCTGTAATAGTCTTACTTATATAGTAGATGTAACCATCTTGCAATTGAATGGCAGGTATCAGCTGTGACTTTCTAAAATCACTGTCATCTGTAGGTAGAACTAAAGACATACGTATGTCTAAGGTCCAAATAATCTCAAACAAAATATATGGCTTCATTACAAATGCCTCCACTCATGATCACCACTGTCCTACACTCGCAAAAGCAAAATGTCTAACAATCAAGCAAAGGGCTGACCTTTTTAATAATCTTACTTTTATTTAAACTAATAAACATGGAAATCCTCTCTTCCTTCTTAGCAAAATTCCCCACAAAACACTCTCCTATAATCTGAAAATCACATCCAATAAAGTTTCATCCTGCAAACCTCCAAAACTACAAAAAAGTACTGCTCTTCAATGCAGAAACACAATCATTTTTAATGTTTTTAATGCAGCCCAGCTGAGGAGAAAGCAACTGGTGTTACATTTGTTAAAGTTAATAGCAAGGATACCTATGTAAAGCATAACATACATCCAGAACATCAGTAGAATGTCCCTCTCAAGGGGACATAAACACGTCATGGAGCATAAGATACGTCAGAGTCTGTGGTGTACCTCATCCTGTACCCCTGTTGCATTTTAGGTACCAGATATCTGAAAAACAAGTAAATATATAGTTGCTGATATGCAGATTTTGAGTATATCTTAGCAAGATGGTGCAACAGAGATAATCGAAAAGTAGGTACTAATCTTAAAAGAGCTTCTGTCTTAGTAAACCTTATTTTATTAGAAAAGATCTCAGTCAATCCATCTTTTCCATAACTGCAAAAGATGTTTTTTTATCCATGGTTGGCTTACTACTATCTTTATCCATATCATTATAAGTGGGCCATTTTTTTGCCCTAGTTAAAACAAGGGTCATCTAACTTCAAATGGAACACAAAATGAGAATGCATAAAATGCATAATCCAAATATAATGCATCGGATTCAGAATCTGAGACTTACTGTGATCCATGCATGGACATGGTTTTCTTTCTTTTATGTCTACTGTCTTCCAGATTGACAGGCTCGGCCTTCATATCTTGTGAAATGTTGCCCAGAAATCTCTGGACTTCATTAATACCATCTCTCTGGGCCAGCAAGTCAGCAGAAGGGCCTCACTGAGATAGATGCCTGGTGTCAGAGGCATGGCCTCAAGCTCAATGCCAAAAAGTCCATTGTCATCCCCTTTGGAAAAATCTCTGTATCCATGAACTACCACACAGGCGGCAGTCTTCTTAACACCAAATGTGTGATAAGAGACCTTGGGACCCAGATGGACAGTAGTCTCTCCTTTTATAATCACATCACCACAGTAATCAGGAAATGCTTCTATGTGGCACACCTCATCAAAAAAGGGTTCTCATGTAGGGAAACAGAGGTCATTGTTTGCCTCTACTCGTCACTCATTAGACCCATTATAGATTACAGCACCCCTTTCTGTAAGTACCTCACAAGGCATCTACAACAACTGAAAAGGCTGCAGTAATACCTCACAAAGAGGATTACCAGTCTCAAACAGATGCCCTATGCAGACTATCTCAAAAAACTCCGGCTTTACTCCGTAGCATATCACCTACTCAGAGGTAATCTCTGCCTAACATATAAAGCTATGTCAAACCCAGAGCTGTTGGACATGCTGCACCTAAAGAAATCCCAATCCCTCCGAGCTACACACTCTAGGGACCTAAACCTTGTCACCACAATAAACAGGTTATTCTGGAGGGATAAATTCCTGTCCCAGAGACCTCCCATACTCTGGAACAAGCTACCCATCTATGTCAAGCAAAGTTCCTGATTAGCACTCTTCAAGAAAAATCTTGATGAGTGGATGGGAAATAGGAAATACACCCCAGGGATCACTTCAGTGGCTCTGCTCAACAGGGGCACAGGAAAATAACTTTCTTGTGTGGCGTAAGCCAGGGAACCTTGTTGGCCGGGCTTACTTAGTCCTTTGGGCCAATAGCCTAGTACCTACCTATGAACCTAAAAGAGTTGTTACATGAGTAGTTTTCCCAGTTAATGGTGGGGTAGTTGAAATCACCCATTATTAGGGTCTTGGGTTGTACCCTAATATTTTCCAGTGTATCAAGAAATGAGGAGTGGGGCATGGTGGGGGATCTGTAGCAAGTTACAATTTGGATTGCAGTCTTGCCCAGAATTAGTTACACTTGGATAATCTCAGATGCATTATGCTGAGCAACTAGCCTGGAGGTGTGGATATCCTTAATGCATATTGACACACCTCCGCCTTTAGTGTTTCGGTCCAGGTTAGGTGGCCGAAAGGTGTGGTATGAATTATAGCCTGGTAATGCATGGGTGCTCTCTGGAGGTTTGAACCAGGTCTCTGTCACTGCACAGATGTTGATGTTCTCCATTTTAAGGAGTGCCTCGATTGAATGCATTTTGAGGTTTAGACTCCTAGAATTTAGTAGCATTACCCTCAGATTTTGCTTACTTGTACCTGTTGCGGTGATGAATTTGTCATTTGAACCTTGTCTAAAAAATGCACCATAGGGGTGGCAAAAGCCTTTGCCAGTATCTGGAATCCCAACGGTGACAGGTGCAGGCGATCTCTGGCAAAGCATTGTGGTCTGTCGATCATGTCATCCCAGGCAGTCAGATACTGGATCCCCTTAGAATGACATCAGAAGCTTAGACAATTGTTGAAGTTAATCATTTTGTCCTTGTACTGTGGTATCCTTCTTGGTGATGGCAGGATGCTACTCAGGGCTAGGGTCACACCTGCAAGATCGGAGAGCTCCTCCATGTCTCTTTTCATGTAGTCCCGGAAGGTACATCTGAGGTTATTCACACCAACATGGACAATGACAGAGTCATAGTTGTACTTGTTGTGGAGTGACCTGAGTGTGTGCGTTATGTGGCAGATCCTTGCACCCGACAAGCAGCTGACAGTAACTTTCTTCTTGTTTAGCCTGGTGAGGGGAACATCATTGTGCCTGACTATAGAGTCACCTATGACTAGAGTATGGGTACATTGTTATGCCTTAAGGGGTGTGGTAGAGTGGCACACTGAGTTTGTGGGCTATGTGTCATTTGGGTTGTGTTGGGGGCTGGAGGTTGCTTGCGCAGAGCAGATTTTTATTGAGAGCCTCCGAGAATGTAGGTGTGTGTTTTTTGTGGTGTAGGTTTTAAGGGACTATGTGATGAGTGTGGTGTGGTGCAAGTGTTTACCTTCTCCTCTTCACTGTCTAGTCCAGTGTAGGTGAAGAGAGCTTTACTTCCAGTTTGGCTATATAAGTGCATCTCTCACAAGTTGTAGTGTTGGGTGGTAGGAGGAGAGAGTTGTCTGTGTACATGAGGCAATTGCTGCATTGCCACAATATGCCCAGATTCATCAGGTAGACAGGAGAAAACACTGAGAGATGACCCTTAGACATGCCTGTATCGGTGCTTATTTATTAAGTACTAAAAACAGTTTTCCTCTAGACAAGTGAGGAAAATTTGAGTGCTGTAGTAATTTGTAGCTTATTTAGTGCTTATGAGTTCTGAACAAGTGCTGAGCTCAAACAAAACAGATTTGAGTGCTAAAACTAAAAAACTGGCTAGTTCTAAGGGAAATTTTGAAGAGCAGACTTTATGGTGACAGGAATAGTTTAACCCTAGCTAAATGGCGATGCTTAAAGTTTTTTTTTAATATAACAGTAGCAAATGAGCAAACTGATTTAAACAAATTAAACAATTAACCAATAAAAAGCTAAAAACTGAGCCCCGATCCAGGAGTCTTTGATCAGACAAGTTCTAACTGCACACTCCTGCTACTAGGGTGCAGGGGAACCTTCTCCAAAAAATAATGGTCTGAATTAGTCCTCAAGTTATACAAACAAAACTAGATTCAGCAGGCCTGAATTTAGTCTATTCTACAGCAAACATGGTGTACCAATTTCAGAAAGAAACAGTTCAAATAAGCAGGCAGAATAAGCCTTTAAACAGAAACTCCCAGCTCAGAAAGGCAGAATCTACCCTCTCCTCCCACAAGAGTGCAGACCACACCTTCTTAATGTAAAATAACTGGCCCAAAGCCCAAGTGCTTAAACCAGAACTAATACACTTTTAGAATAGCAGACACTAAGCCTTCAATCAGCAACTCCCAGCCTAGAAGAATGCAAGCTACCTGTCCTGCCACAACAGTGCAGATCATAACCCCTTCTTAATGTAAAACAACTGGTCTAAAGACCAAGTGCTTAAACCAAAAAGCTTATATTAACACTTGCAATTTAATCAGGCTACTACCAAGCAGTAATAAATGCAGCAGAATAAATGCAATCGAGTACTTTTAAGAAAAGGCAAAAGCAAAATAAAGTGCAATTTTTTTTTTTAGTAAAGTGCCAGAAAATATATAAAATAATTCAGTCAGGCAAAAAAATAATTAATTCAGGCAAAATTAAGATAATGCAGAACTCTGAAAGGTTAAAATGCCAATATCTTATCATTCAGCAATATATTTCCAGATTGTTTGAGAATCACACTTCAGCCAGAGCCCCATGAGTTTCCAACAGTGTATGCAAGATTTTACAAACAGAAACTATTTTTAAATCAGCAAGCCTTGAAGCAATCAGATAACACAAAAGCTGTTAGACCAGTTTTATAAACTCTACCACAGGAATTGGGGGGGAAGCAGTTTCAGGACAGATGAGAAACAGAAAACAATGCCAGAAAATATATAAAATAATTCAGTCAGGCAAAAAAAAAAATAATTCAGTCAGGCAAAATTAAGACAATGCAGAACTCTGAAAGGTTAAAATATCAAGAAATATACTTATCAATCAGCAATAACACATTCAGCCAAGAACCCCAGGAGTTTCCAACAGTGTATGCTTATAGTTATATCTAAAAGTACAGCATACAGGTCTAGGGATGTAATCATTCCACTGTACTCAGCTCTTATTAGACTGATTAGTGAGTAATATGCTCCTTTCGGAATGTATCTGTCGAAACACTTGTCATAAATGGAACAACCTCAACACTTTTTCACTTAAAATCAAGGACCTAAGTCATAAAAGTTATGCAGATCATCTCAAAGCTTTTTGCCTCCTATCAGAATCATACAAGATACTTAGACATGACCTCTGTTGTCCAGTCACACCTGTCACTCTCAAGTCCAATGAAAGTGTAAACACCCAGTCAAGGG
>NC_056749.1:822134664-822254664 GCF_019279795.1 Protopterus annectens | reverse complement strand
TAATGCTAATCCTACACCCAGCCCCGGTCCCTAACCCCACCCCTATACATTAGGATACTAAACACCTTTTTCCTAACAGTACAATTTAATAAGACAAATGCAGACACAGAAACATACACATCAAACTGCTCAAACAGACCACGCATCTATCCCTTTTCTATATTTCTTACTCTAACCATTGCATGCAATCTTTTACATACAAACACAGACATAAACACACAGACACACGGACACAAACACACACACACACACACACACACACACACACACACACACACACACACACACACACACACATGCACACAAACACCCACTCACATACACACGCATAATACACACAGACACACACCCCCTACACTCACACAAACACACACAAACGCAAATGCAGAAGCTGTCATAAAAAAATAAAAGTCCCTGCATGATTCCCCCTCCCACTTACCTTACATTAAAAAATAACACTTATCACTTAACAAAACCTTCATTTAATGAGTAGTAACAAAACAAAATGCTGACACATGGTATGACTAAATCAGCGCATACTATTTACACCTGTCACTACCCTAACATTGTTAGAATTATTACATCACAGCAGTATGGGCTTAGGTTTGTTTCTTAGCTGTCTTTACAGCAATATACCCCGCAGTCCGGGTATAGCTCCTGTGGTCTGTTTGTGTAACTAGGAATTCATTTTATTACATTAATTTTATTTATTATGTATTTTAATACAGTTTGGTTCATTAACTGGTTCATTGAGTTGGTTCAGAGTCCCTTTTCAGTCACATCTTGGGCCCCAAGCCAAAGACAAATTCATCCACAAATTGTCAAGCAATGACATTACATAGCACTTTCAATAAGTAAGACTTATCATCTCATACAAATATTACTTTACAGTTCCTCTAAGTGATGATGAAAAAACAGAAATCAATATTTATACAAAGAAAAACAATCCATATTAAGCATAATATTATAGATACTGTTGGTAAGAAGCACGCCGGGAATAATCCATAGACTTTTGTAAGACAGAAATGTGTTTGCTTATAGATAATATGATTATAGCAAAGACAGCAGGAGACATGAGTACCAGATAAGCAGCAACAGTAGGTGATGAACTGACATAGAATATGTAAGTGTTCCAGCCTTTGTCACTAAAGCATGAATATTTTGGCTTCTATTTTGCAGAATATCAGTATTTTGCAGTCAAGAAGTGTTAGGCTAAGGCATATGGCACATTTCCAGTAGGAGGATTGTTTCATCTTAATGTTCTTGATAGATATGATGTATGTTTTGCAAGCGTGGATGAATTTCAGTAGATAAAAAGACTCTCTTTGCTGTTCTTAAAACTTAAAAAATGTAATCCACGAAAATAAAACTGTTGTGCATACAGCATGATACTACATGGCTCAATGTAGAGCCACAAAACAAGGGCCAATGGCAGACTATGCTAGTGACAGCAGCATAGATAGGTGACTTACATGCTTTTTAGCCAATCCAACATGGCAGAGCCATTCATGAACCTGTAAAGCAATCATGTACACTCAGTGTAGCAATTTGCCTTGAAATCCAAACTCTTGGGGTTACAGACATAATTAAACTAGGAAACAAATATTAGCAGTTGCTGCAAGCATTATAAACCTTTATGTGCAGCAGGCTTTAAGTCCAGGTGCTGCTGCTGCCAGACATCTGCCAAAAAGAAGAAGGGAGTTGAAACCCCGTTTGATTTATCATGAACTGCAGGACACAGAAATTACTGAGATATAAAGGAAGGACAGGAAAACACTAGAGGAAATATGCAACCTCTGCTGCTCTTACTAGAGACCATAAGGAAATCATGGAGAATCCATCCCAGTGGAAACAAAGGTATGTGTAGCATTACATATAATAGCTACCGGTACTTTCCAAAGACCCATCGGGGTCATATTAGAGGGTACCAGAGGCCTCACCTGCCAGAATATTACAACACTTTCTAAATGCAATGCAACAACATGGAAGGGAGTCTATCTGTTTTTCATGAACCCCACAGGAAAGACAAAGAACCATGCAAGAATTTCATGCAAGCACACTTCTCTGAAGTTTTGGAGGCCATCGATCACATGCAGATAGAAATAAAAGACTGACACAGTAAACAGGGAAGGAGGTACACTAACAGAAAAGGGCACCACTCTATAAAATGTCACATTGTCTGTTGACTGAAGCCTCTTTGAGTCTAGCCTTGATCTCTTCATTCAGACCCTTCTCTTTAAACACCCCTGCAAGATACTTGAAGCTGTTTATTTGTTCCACTATTTCCCCTAGTATCTCAATTTTCAGCTTTTTCTGATTTCCAGCATCTGCTGCCATTCCAGCTGTCTTATTTGTACTCACTTTTATCCTGTGTATGTTTGGTTTTGCATTCCAATTCCCTATCATATCTTGAAGTTCTTGTTCAGAGTCTATATGTAATGCCATATCATCTTCAGTATTGCATAGTTATTGATCTGTCCCCTCTTATCTATTTGCTAACATATTCCATCTCCAGTGTGTATAGCTCTGGACTCTAGCTAAACCTTGATGCATACTCACTCCCTCTGTCAGTCTGAACACTGTTTGTACTTGCATCAGTGGGTCCTTTTACGTAGACTGCATTAATTCTACCAATGTTTCTGTGACTTTGAACCACCATAGGACTGCCTAAATCAGGTTTCTTTAGGACTTTATCATATGCTTTCTCCAAGTCTAGGAATGTCCATTTGGACTCTTTAGTCATCTCTACCTTCTTCTCAACTATCCATTTAATTACAAACATTGTGTCAGTTGTGCTGCATCCTGATCCGAATCCAATCTGCTCATTTCTCATCTTACTTTCTACTACTCTGTGCATCCATTTATCAAACACTCTTTCCAGAACTTTCATGCAGTGTGGTAGGAGTTTGATACTTCTATACTGCCCACATTTCTGAATGTCTCCTTTGGCCTTATGCACTGCAAACAGTATGCTTATTCTCCAGTCATCTGGGGCACAGGTTTCTCTGCATACTAATGTGAGTACCCCCCCTGTGATTACCACCTGCAACCACTTGTCCTCTAACTCACCCAACATCTTGATCATGTCTGCCATGACCTCATCTGAGCCTGCTGCTTCCCCTGACTTCTTTTTCCTTAGTGCTCTTCTTATTTTTTCTAAGGTGATCTCCTCTTCTTCTGTCATTCTAGACTGAGTCTCAGGTAATACAGCTTGCATGGCATTTTCTTCATTTAGAAGGTGCTGGAAGTACTCCTTCTATCAGCTTCTGATGTCCACTAGGCTGGTGAGTAGGTTGTTGCTGAGTCCCTTATAAAGGATAACTCATAACATGCCTTATGACCTGAGTTTCTTTCTGCCATTTGCTAACCCACTTTACAGAAGCTGGTAGAGTCCCTCTGATGCCTTGTTCTTTGCTTTTGCAACTGCTCTTTTAGTCTCTTTGTTAGCCAACCAGTATTCCTTTTTAGCTTTGACTGTCTTTTCTGCACTCCTTTCTTTTTAGAACTCCTGGAGTTATGCATTCCACAATCCAGCTTTCCAGATGTACCTTATTTCTGTACCTAGCTTGGCCATATATCTGCTTTACAGTCCTTACACATGCTGTTTTAAGGAAATGCCATTGTTCTTCAACTCCATCAATTTCCTTTTCTTCCTGAGATGCTAGAACCCTAGCTATTTTCTTGAACTCTTCTGCTTTTTCTCCTGTCAACTTCCAGATCTTTTCTGTATTCTTTCTGTTGACCTAAGAGCCTTCTTTGACCTCAGCTTGCAGCAGATTTTAGCAACAAGTTGTTTGTGATGAGGGCTGACTGTTACATCGGGGATGAGTTTGCAATCACTGATTCTATCCCAAAGCTCTTTCTTACTAGGAGGAAGTCTACCTGAGTTGCATGTTGACAACTCCTGTATGTCATCTTGTGACTGTCTCTTTTGCTGAGCCATCTGTTAACCACTATAAAGTCATTTACCAGATAGACACTACACGTGTTACAATACATATACATGCTGTCTATGCCTCTAAAATCTGTAAGCAACATGAGGGGCTTTATTGTGTCTACTTGTGGATTTTTGTTGAAGAGTTTAAGATCAGACCTCATGTGGATCAAGTGTTGTAGAACAATATTTGCTACCTCATGCAAATATTTCTCAGTGGTGGCCAACAGTACTGTTTACTGTTAGGAATGGATCAACCTCATGGTGTTATTACATACTCCCCCCTGAATCAGAACTGTATTCCATACTTGCCAAATTGCCTAAGCTCATTCAGCATTTAATATGTGGAGCTCCAAGGGCTTATGAATATCAGTCTTACAATGTTTTTGGCACAAACACAATGAAAGAAGTTTCAAAGCCATTAGTAATTATTCAACTAAGAAAGATTCAGTAACTAAAGGAATGTTGAGCTGCTTGCGTGTTAAGCTTTAAAGATGCACAACCACAGGAAAAGGAAAAGTAGAAACAAAACGACCAACCAGTAACCAGAACAATTTTATTCCTCTGACGTCTCAGCCAAAAAAGCCTTGAAGCAGTGAATCTTTCTCAAACATACACCTGCCTTAAATATACACACCAATTAAACAATTAAATATCTAATTACACATTATAATAAAATCATTAAATAAAAAGTCTCCAATTACACTCCATGTTTAACCTCTTAGGGCTAAAGTTTCATACTTTAAAATATATATAGATTCCTTCAAAATTAATTTATTTTTAATGTCTACATTGTTATATAGTGCAACATTTATTTTTTTCCAGCACAGCACCTACTAAACCTGCATATCTACCACCATGTACCTTATTAAAATGCTCACCTACCGAGCGCTCCTTCTTATTCCTAACAATGTCTCTTCCGTGTTCCAATAACCTGACTTTAAAAGGTCTTTTGCTCTCTCCCACATAAAATGCATTACAAGGACATCTGAGAGCATAGACAATGCCCTTAGTGTCAAACTCATCACAACCTCTAACATTAAAACTGAGACCAAAAATTTTATTAAAACTTTTTACTATATATTCACAAGCTTTACATCTGTCACAAGGTGTAGTTCCATATTCTGTTAAAGCTCTTGACAATATTTACAGATGGAGTCACAAATTTGCCTTTACTATGAAATCCTTAACACTTCTGCCCTTTCTATAAGATGTAATAGGCATACAATTTACCCATTGTGAAAAATCTTTCAAAGACAACAAGTATCCCCAATAAAACGTCAACAAATCTATTAAATATGAACTATAACAACTGCATGTTATCACAAAATAAATATCTTCTTTTTTACTGTTGCCTTTCAGCGTGGCATTATGTCTGCACCTTTTTCCATTAGAAAATTCTCCACTAACATATTCTTTAACAAACTTTATCTCAACATTTATCTAGTAAGTCACTACTATAGCTTCTATTTTTGAACATGCATATACTCTTTCGCATTTGCATTATATAATCTCGATCATGATTACACAGTCTATACAAGCGTATACATTCTCCATAAGGTATAGCTTGAAGAGTATGAGGTGGCTGGCAACTTTGTGCTTTTAAACATTGGATCCCACTATCAAATTTTCTATGTACTGTTGTTCTAATATTTTTTCCGTCACTAATATCAACTATCATATCTAGATAAGAAACTTTTTTCCCACCTTCAACTCATCAAATTCTAAACAAAATCTAATCTGTTGTAACTCCATCATAAATGTACCTACCCCATCTTCACCTCCTTCTCATAAAAAAATCAAGTCGTCAATGAACCTGAAGTATTTTACCACATGATTTTGGAAGAATTTTGTCCTGTATATATATTCAACCTCAAAGAGGCCCATACTTAGATTTGCATATGAGGGGGCAAAAGATGCCCCCAGCGCTGTTCTCTGTTTTTGATGGTACAAAATTTCATTAAACTGAAAAAATATTTTTAAAACAGAATTCTACCAGCTCAGTAATATATTCAGTCACTGGACTATGTCCTTAACAAAACCTTAAGGCCTCCACCCCAAAATGATGCTGAAAACTGGTGTAGAGGCTCTTAACATCTATAGTTACCCAGTACATATTTTCATTCCATCGTACATCACTAGTTTTTTTTTTTTTTTTAATCAAAAAACATCTTTTATATAACGAAGGTAACAGTTGTACTTTAGGTAATAAATAAAAATGTAAAAATTGCCCTATTTTATACAAATATATTCCTTTCCTGAAACTATAGGACAACCAGGAGGGTTAGTTAAATCTTTATGTATTTTTGGTAGGCAATAAAAATATGCCATTTTACAACCATCCACATTAAATTTTCTTTGTATATCTTCAGATGTAAAATAACCCAACCTACTTCCTTTCATCATCAAATGCTTATATTCATGTATAGCTGTTAGATATGTACAAAGTTCCACTCTTTCATAAACATTATTCTCTCTCAAATGTTCATTACACATGTTCAAATATTGCACATAAGACATAATTACCAATTTATTGTCCTTATCTGCAGGTTTAAATATCAAATACTTTCTAGCACTTAATGACATTAACGTTTTCCATTCAGTTTTGGTCAAATTATAACTGATATCTGTATGTTTATTGAAATCAAGTAATCCTTATTCCACAGCAAAATTTAACATACAATGGAAATGTTGTACCCTTTCATGTGTGAAAGGTGGTATAAACGTATTTTTGTATCCTATACGACTTGTATCAAAAGAAATATAAGCATTCAATTCTTCCTCAGAGTAACATGAGTAAAAACTTTCATTATTAGAAATATCCATGCTGTTGCCACAATTAATGGTATTATTAATATATGCATTGCATAGCAAAATTAATTTAAAATGGGTGGCGAAAGCCAAACACACTCTGGCTAGGCTTATAAATGCCCTAGGGCAGATAGCCTAGTATGAAACTATGAACCTATGAACCTATTGAAGAAATTCTTTAAATGCAACTTTCTCACAAGTCTAAAGATACCACACTTATTTCATGAAGTCTTAGTGTAACCGTAGGTATAAATTTGAAGCCGCAGTTAAGAAAGGCATGTTTATAATTATTTAAACCATATTCAGACAAATTTGCAATATATGAGTCACAAACATCAAGAGGAGGTAAGTTACCATTTACCTCTTTAATAGTAACGCTGTTGTTCATAGCCCCTTTGCTGCATAGCATTGGGTTCTCTTTGGTATTCCTTCTCCTGAAATTCTTCTCATTGAATGTGGGAGTCACTCCGAAATGTCCTTTGGAACTGTTCCTCCTGTTGAGCCCTCGGGAGGGGTGGAACCCCATTCCTTTCCTCATTTTCACCATCCCAGGATGAATTGAAGCCTTCCAATGCAGAAAATGAAGAATTACCATGACAATGTCTATTTTGTCCTTCTTCTTCAAACCTCACATGACTACAAGACTGTTTCTGACTGGTTCTGGTTAGAAAGGCTCTACCCCCATCGTAGTCACGGAGGTCTCTAATAAATTTGCCTTTCTTTCTCTTCACAATCTCTCCTTCATAGAATTTCAAATTGATGTTAATGTCAGTCAAAAATGTATCCAGATATTCCATATTCAGATTTGTTGTTAAAGTGGAGCAAGTAGAGTTAATTTGCTCTCTTAGTTCCCATTGTTTCTCCCTGTCCCTTTCCACCAGCATAGTAACCCGCTCAGCATTTGTGGGCTGCTGCTACCCATCACTGATGGAACTGTTTATCTGCCTCATTGTGCAAATCAGAAGGCAGACACAGCTCTTTATATGCCCTCTAACCTCTGGGTATAATGTCCAGCTCAATATATTAATGTAAACTCTGAATATTCAGAAACACAGCAGTCTACCTACACATCAGTCTTTCCAATTGATCAAACAATAACTTGTTCTCCGATGAGAGTGATGAGGTGAATTTACTACCCACAGCTGTAAAAGGGTTACTGCACTGCTTATTCTGGTCTTCTTCCCATTTGTCCAAAAATCTGGGAGCTGGTTCTCTATCAACAGTAACATTCCCACCAATATGATGATTGGACTGCTCATCAGATTGAATAAAAAAGCCGTCCAAGGACCGTTGTGAATTATCCATGTTGGAATCACAGAAAAAGCATGGCAGGTTAACATTTGGATCACTGGCCATGAATTCACCAAACTCCAAAGATGCACAACCACAGGAAAAGGAAAAGTAGAAACAAAATGACCAACCAGTAACCAAAACAATTTTATTCCTCTGATGCCTCAGCCAAAAAAGCCTGTAAAGAGGGAATCTTTCTCAAACATACACCTGCCTTAAATATACACACCAATTAAACAATTAAATATCTAACTGCACATTATAATAAAATCATTAAATAAAAAGTCTCCAATTACACTCCATGTTTATCCCCTTAGGGGCTAAAGTATCATACTTTAAAATATATATAGATTTCTTACAAAGTAATTATTTTTAATATCCACTTTGTGATACTGTGCAACATTTATTTTCTCCAGCACAGCACCTACTAAACTTGCATATCTACCACCATGTACGTTATTAAAATGCTCAGCTACTGAGCGCTCCTTCTTATTCCTAACAATGTTTCTTATGTGGTCCATTAACCTGACTTTAAAAGGTCTTTGTTAAGCTTTAAAACCTGCAGAGTGCACCTCAGTATGCGTATCTTTAAGTATAGGAGGGAGATTATTCTTCATGTGAAACATACTTCAATACAGTTGGTAAATATAAGGAAATTAAGCTTAGTTCCCAATAGCCAAGGGAGTAGTTGTGAGCCAAGTTGATTCCTAAAAAATACCCTGCAAATCTCATGGAATGAAGAAGATGAAGACGGTTACAAAGGTGCAGGTGTCGAGAAAAAGAGAACTGCCAAATACAAATCGAGACCGAATTCGATGAATATGTTTTTACTTATTCACTTACTTATTCAGTTTATTTATTTTTAACTAATTTGTCTGCACATTTATGTATTTGTTTATATAGTTACAGAAAGCATTAATCCAGCTGGACTTTTTTTTTGGCTAGACAAGTAAGAGTAAATAATCTGAACATGATATGGATGGTAGTAATACAATACATAAACAGAAAAATTGTGCACTGTGTTCACTTACTAAAATTATAAAATAGGTGGGGGGGTGGCATAACAGTTAAAGTATTCGGCCCACATTCAAGAGGCACAGGGTTTGGCTAGGCTCAGAATGCTCCACAAGGGCAGCTGGCCTAGTACTTGTCTATGAACCTGTATCACTGAAAAATAATTAATTTTAGAACTACATTCATAGGTTGGTGAAGCATTTCTGTACATGCATAGAACTATGAAATATACTGAAGTAGCTGTAAATACTAGATTGGAGGAAATATTTATCGCATTTATAAAACAGTATAGATGAAAAAAAGGAAAATAGCAAGGGATTAGGGATATTGGTGGGTATAAAGAAAGGGATACTACAGTTCAGCTGTGGGCTAGTTTTGTGCATGGCATTTTAATAGAGGAGATTTTACTGAGAGGAAATACATGAAGTGGTCAATGGCTTTTGGTTTATTGCTAAAGCAGTGAGTGAGGACTAAAGTAGTTTTCTATCATCATCTACGTCAGAGGTGATAATAAGGATAATGAAGATTCAACCAGTTAGACGTTTTTTGTCAGTAATTTTGAAGAATAAAACCAGATGAGGTATACAGAACTGTCATTCCACTTTCTGTGCAAAACCCTGCTGATTGGGAGATAATGTTATATTTTTGAACATAGGCATAACAATGAGTGCAAATTAATGTTTCAAAAAGCTTTTGTAAAGGCTGTAAAAAATGAAGCTTTTCTAAATCTCAGTAGTGGGTGTAGTCACTCATCCAATCATCAGTCCTCCTCAAATTGAAGTATTGTAGTCCAGAATTGGCTTTCTGTCATATTTACCATTCTAACTGCCATCAAGCAAACATAAAAACCTCTCCCTGTCACTCAGCAGGCAGAGTAACATGCAATAAGGCCATGAGCCATTGCCATGCTGAAAGCTTTATCTGCTCAGGATTTTTTAAGAACAGCATTACCCACATTGTTTTGTGTTGCCGTCAGACAAAGCTTTACCTGCTCAGGATTTTTTAAGAACAGCGTTACCCACATTGTTTTGTGTTGCCATCAGACAAAGCTTTACCTGCTCAGGATTTTTTAAGAACAGTGTTACCAACATTGTTTTGTGCTGCTCAGGATTTTTTAAGAACAGCATTACCCACATTGTTTTGTGTTGCTCAGGATTTTTTTAAGAACAGCGTTACCCACATTGTTTTGTGTTGCTCAGGATTTTTTAAGAACAGCATTACCCACATTGTTTTGTGTTCAAGTCAGACAAAGCTTTACCTGCTCAGGATTTTTTAAGAACAGCGTTACCCACATTGTTTTTTGTTGCTCAGGATTTTTTAAGAACAGCATTACCTACGTTGTTTTGTGTTGCCACCAGACAAAGCTTTACCTGCTCAGGATTTTTTAAGAACAGCGTTACCCACATTGTTTTGTGTTGTTCAGGAATTTCTAAGAACACTGTTACCCACATTGTTTTGTGTTGCTCTGGATTTTTTAAGAACAGTGTTACCCACATTGTTTTGTGTTGCTCAGGATTTTTTTAAGAACAGCGTTACCCACATTGTTTTTTTGCTCAGGATTTTTTAAGAAAAGCGTTACCCACATTGTTTTGTGTTGCTCAGGAATTTTTAAGAACAGTGTTACCCACATTGTTTTGTGTTGCTCAGGATTTTTTAAGAACAGCGTTACCCACATTGTTTTGTATTGCCGTCAGACAAAGCTTTACCTGCTCATGATTTTTTAAGAACAGCGTTACACACAATGTTTTTTGTTGCTCAGGATTTTTTAAGAACAGCGTTACCCACATTGTTTTGTGTTGCTCAGGATTTTTTAAGAACAACGTTACCCACATTGTTTTGTGTTGCTCAGGATTTTTTAAGAACAGCATTACCCACATTGTTTTGTGTTGCTCAGGATTTTTTTAAGAACAGAGTTACCCACATTGTTTTGTGTTGCTCAGGATTTTTAAAGAACAGCGTTACCCACATTGTTTTGTATTGCCGTCAGACAAAGCTTTACCTGCTCATGATTTTTTAAGAACAGCGTTACACACAATGTTTTTTGCTGCTCAGGATTTTTTAAGAACAGCGTTACCCACATTGTTTTGTGTTGCTCAGGATTTTTTAAGAACAACGTTACCCACATTGTTTTTTGTTGCTCAGGATTTTTTAAGAACAGCGTTACCCACATTGTTTTGTGTTGCTCAGGATTTTATAAGAACAGCATTACTCACATTGTTTTGTGTTGCTCAGGATTTTTTAAGAACAGTGTTACCCAAATTGTTTTGTGTTGCTCAGGATTTTTTAAGAACAGCGTGACCCACATTGTTTTGTATTGCCGTCAGACAAAGCTTTACCTGCTCATGATTTTTTAAGAACAGCGTTACCCAAATTGCTTTGTGTTGCTCAGGATTTTTTAAGAACAGCGTTACCCACATTGTTTTGTGTTGCTCAGGATTTTTTAAGAACAGTGTTACCCAAATTGTTTTGTGTTGCTCAGGATTTTTTAAGAACAGCGTTACCCACATTGTTTTGTGTTGCTCAGGATTTTTTAAGAACAGCGTTACCCACATTGTTTTGTGTTGCCGTCAGACAAGCACACCTTTCCCTGCTCCTCATGAGGCAAACTTATTTGCATTGATGTTCTGCTCCATTAACATGCTGGGAGTATTATTTGCTTAGGAAAGTTGTCTGTCTTCAGCACTCACTAAAAAATCTTTAGGTCACAACAATGGCATTACTCTTATTCTGTGCAGTATATGTTTCTTGTTTTTTTTTTTTTTTCCATAACTCTCACTTTATTTAGCAGTAGTGGATAATGCCTTTACAAGTGGAGGAAAAACAACTTATGTTTTTATGGTAAAATGCCATCATAATCACTTATGTTTCACTAGACCCAACCCCCCTTCTTACCTGTTAAATTGCTGAATGCCAAAAGTATCTTGTAAATGCTGTTGGCTCCCTTCCACATCCCCACTTCCCATGCCACAAGAGTCATATTGTCTGGAATGTGCATTGTAGCCTGCATTTTTCTACCCATGACCCTGTAAAAACACCGCTGGACTTGCAGAATGATAGCTCCTTATTTAATCCTCCTTCTCTTGTCCTAAACAACAAAAACAATCAACATGATTTTTATTCAAACTGCAAGGATTACATGAGCTTATCACTTTCTCTCTGCTATAAAAACAGGCATTTTTGTTTTCTTATCTAGATATGTTGCCCTACCCACTAGAATTGGTGCGAGCCTCTCATTACCTGCCCCTTAGAAGTTTGGGACTTTCTTGCTCTCCCCCTCAAGTAAATTGTTAACAGCTTAGCATGACTGGTATCATTCTTAAAGAAACACATTTTCTCCTGACTGCAGGTTGAGTAATCATTCACACAGCTGTAAATTATCTAAGAAATGAAGAATTTCAGCCAAGAACTGAATTCAGTAGGCCATCTTATGTTACACATTGTTTGTGGTGCATTAGCTAATTGTCATAGCTTCAGAAATCTCTTCCATAAATGTTAAGTATCCAAAACAGCTTTCTGACTGTACTATTGCCTATTTTGTGACACATACAGTATATATATATATATATATATATATATATATATATATATATATATATATATATATATTTTTTTTATTTATTTTTTTTGTTGACGGCTAGTCTAGCTGGATACATGTCCATTTTCAGTAGAGGCCCGGGGAGAAAAGCTCCACAGATAAGACAATACAGGATACATTTACAAGTGGTATACATAACACAGTGAAAGCCATATATATATATATATATATATATATATATATATATATATATATATATATATATATATATATATACAGACACACACACACACACATATATATATATATATATATATATATAGATATATATATATATATATAATTATATGTATGGCTCTAGGAATTACTGATGAGACATTTCAACTAAAGTGAAACGATCGAGCACACTTCAGCGAAAGTGCTTTTTTACAAAAAAGCACTTTTGCGAAAGTCTGCAAAAATAAAACAAAACACAACATTTTAAAAAAAGGAGTAAACATGTTTATGCAGGGGGGAAAGCTCCCCTGCACCCCCATGTGGGAAGCTGTGCCCCCCACCCCCCCCCATTCTTTTATATTCTCACTCCGAGATCGCACTATAGTGGGGAAAGGGGAATATACCCCTATCCCCACTGTACCGCGATCTCAACAACAGCCATTCTGTCATGTTTATTTTTTGAGCTCACTTTAGCAAAAGTGCATTTTCAGTGAAAATGCACTTTCACGAAAGTGTGCTCGCCCGTTTTGGTTTTGGTGAAACGAGCTTTCGCTGAACAGTCCTAGACCCATATATATATATATATATATATATATATATATATATATATATATATATAAAATATATATTTGGGCTCCTAAAAACAGAGGTGGTTAACTTCACAGCACCCATGTACTGTACAAATGCATAGATCTCACCATATCCAATAGAACCAAGATGCTCCTCCTCCAAAAAAAGGAAGCCAATCTGGTGGTCCCCTACCATAAACAAACTCTACAACAGAAAGAGTAAACTGATGCAGAATAAGGTGAAGTCTCAAAACTAGAAAAACTCCCTTATCAACCTCAACAAAAAGTTGAGATCCCTCATTAAATCCTCTAAAGCTAGCTATGAAAACAGAATTGCAGCAGATAGTAAAGACAACAACAAGGCCTTCTATAGTTATATAAAGAATCTCTACGGCAATACCCAGATTTATTCTGGGCTATTGCACAACAGTATCTCCTATACGGAGTCAACAGATATTGCCAATATACTGGCTGATGGATTCAGTGCCAATTTTACCACTCTCCCCAAAGGACCAATAACAATACCAGTAGATTGTCAGGAACTCAGTATTACTGCTGCACAGGTTAAAACAGCACTGTCCAAGGCCAAGAATACAGATTCTATGTCACTGACAATATCCCTGGCTGTGTTCTACATGAACTATAGAGTGAACTGGCACCTCACGTGTGTCCCCTGTTCAATCACAGCCTCAGCTCAGGCTATGTCCCTATCAAATGGCGCACTGCTACAGTCATCCCTCTCCACAAAGGAGGAGTGACTACAGACCCCAGGAACTATCACCCCATTAGCCTGAGAAGTCTGATATGCAAAGCTATGAACACATAATCATGGACCTAATAAACAAGGATACAGGGAATTTCCAAACTCTGGATCCCACACAGTTTGGTTTTGTGAAGGGTAGATCATGCCTGCTCAACTTGGTTAACTTCTTTGAGTCAGTCACCAGAGCTGTAGATAAAGGCAAGGTGGTTCATAGAGCCTACCTTGATCTGGCCAAGGACTTTGATACCATTCCCCACTCAGGAGTCATAGAAAAACTCACTAAGCTAGGCATCAACCCCTGTATCACTAGGTGGGTTGCAAACTGGCTCACAGATGGAACCCACAGTGTGAAAGTAGATGACTCCAAGTCAGACTGCTGACCAGTCAACAGTGGAGTCCCACAGGGTTTGGTCCTGGGTCCTCTCCTGTTTGGTATCCACTTCTCTGTAGTCCAGGCCAACACGAAGAGACTCTGGCTGACAAAGTTTGCAGACAATTGCAAATGGGGAGCTATTATTAACTCCCCAAGTGATGTTGACATCCTACAGAAATGCTTCATTGGGGCTAACAACTGGTTTCAGAACCATGGCCTTAAGCTCAATGCCAAAAATGTGTCATCATCACCTTTGGGAAAAAACCCGGTTCCCATGAATTACCATATTGATGGTAGTCCACTGAACACAGAAGACATTATATGAGATCTGGGAACACAGGCTGACAGCAACCTCTCTATTGACCACCACATTGTCACTGTAGTCAGAAAGTCCATCTATGTGGCACATCTCATTACTAAGGGTTTGGCATCCAGGAAGAAAGAGGTCATTGTCTCCCTCTACTCTTGCCTCCTTAGACCAATCATCGAGTACAATGCCCCATTTGGCATGTACCTAATTAGACACCTGCAACAACTGTAGAGGCTACAAAAGTACCTGATACAGAGGATCCTAAGCTATAAACACTTGTCCTATATGGACAGACTTAAATAACTCCAACTATTCTCTATCTCATATCGCCTACTTAGAGGCTATCACTGCTTGACTTAAAAAAACATGTCTGACCCAGCTCTGTTAGAAATGCTACATCTAAAGAAATCCCAATTCCTCCACACCACGCGCTCCAAAAACCTCAACCTTATTACCACAATCAACAGAACGTGCTGGAGGGACAGGTTCATAACCCAGAGACTGCCCATACTATGGAATAGACTTCCCATACATGTCAAACAAAGCATCTCAATGGCCCTCTTCAACAAAAATCGTGATGAGTGGATGGGAAAAAGAAAATTCACCCTGGGGATCACTTCAGTGGCTCTACTTGACAGAGGCACTGGGAAGTAAGGTTGGGTGACACGATGCCAGGTTAATTGTATGGGCTAGGCTTGTACATTAGCCTAGTACACACCTATGAACCTATATATATATATATATATATATATATATATATATATATATATCTATATATATATATATATATATATATATATATATATATTTATATATATATATATATATATATATATATATATATATATATATATATATATATATATATATGGGTCCCATACAAAACGCCAACAGCTCACAACGCTGACACCCATATGGCCGACGCCATATGGTCGAAGTTCAGAATATCAACGATGGGGAAACGCTATCTCCCAATAGTGCGTAATGGAAAAATTTCCATTCTTGCACTGTAGTACGATCTCGGAGTTGGTATATTAAAGGAACGGGGGGTTGGGGGCAGAGCCTCCCTCGGGGGAGCAGGGGGTCGCAGCCCCCCTGCTAGCACAAAAAAGGAAATTTTATTTTCCTTTTTTGACGTTCCGGTGCTGTCGATATTGTGAGTGTTGACTATATGGCGTCGGCCATATGTGTGACGGTGTTTTGGGCTGTCGGTGTTCTGTAGGTCATATATATATATATATATATATATATATATATATGAAGAGAGACAGATGTTTAAAGCATGTGCTATCTCTGCATTATTCCCATACTGCCCTACTGCTAATGAATCTGAACACTCACAGAATTCCCACTAGATTTTTCTAAGAAATTCCACCACTACGACCTAGGAAGCATGATCTTTGTCATGTCATTTGGTGTTTCCTTACTATGTGTAAACACTTGTATTGAAAGTATCTGCTTCGTTACTATGTGGCCACATTGCTATTTGGTGCAGGCTGTATTTGTTGTTATCAATATAGTGACACTCTGCTTTAATAGTGCGATCTATGTAATTATCTAAAGCAGTCTGTGGATGTCCACTGCTGCTTTTTTCATGCAAAATGGTCAGTTTGTACTGTGGCTGCTTATTGGAACATTTTTTTTTCTTTTTTCGTTAGCCTTGGATTATATAATAATGATATTGCTTATACATCTGGGATGCATTTCTGCACACAGGCTTGCTTATGGCTAAGAAGGCTGCTGAGTTAAACTGGACTCTTATTCCTCAAGACAGGTTGATCAACTACTCAGTGAGTGATGTAAAGTTTTCACTTATTTATTTATTTATTCAGCATGTTATGTGTGAGTCCAAAAATATCTACACTATTTTTGAAGAGTTAACCAGAATATTAAAAAGGAAATCAGGTTTTACTGTCATTTGCTAAACATCTTTCTTCTTAGTATTTTTTCTTTTTGCCTCACACAAAATTTGCTGTGGCCTTCACAGTGGTATTTTTGGTAGCAAAGGATAAATAAGGTTTCCTGGAACAGTTTAACCCCCCCCCCTTCCCTACTCTATTTCTGTTTTAAGTAAGTTATTTTTTTCTCTATTTCAACATCACTCTTAACATCCTTAATGTAATATAAATATTTTTTCTCTCCCCTTCTATAACAATGGCATTTTTGTAACTTGTTTATCCTTAGTCACTTTTTTCAATGCCATCAAAGAAACAAACAATTAACCAAACCTCTCCCTGCCTTTGGGAAAGATGTCTGCTTTCATGAAAGCTTTAAAAACCCAAATACACAAAAATGACATTACTCTAATTCTGTACAGTTTTGGCTTTAATTTATTTTTCTTAAATCTAAATGTATGTACCAGAAATAGATAAAGCTTTTACAACTGAAGGAGTGGCAGCTTCAAGTTTTCTTTGGTAGAAGGAACTGCATAATTATTTCAGTTGCTCTACACCAAACCCCCCCCTTTACCTGTTACATTACTGAATACCAGAAACATTTCTTCTGGAGAATGATGTTAGCCTCATCCAAGATCCTACATTTCCTATGTCAAAACAATATTACTTCCTGGAATGTGAATCATTCCCTGCATTCTTCTACCTATGACCATATCAAATAAACACAATTAAAAGTAGACACTGCTGAATCCAAATTTTAATCCTTCCTCTTATTTTCTCAGATGCAAAAACATTCTATCAGTTTTTCAGACTGCAAGGCTTGCATGCACTTATCAATGTCTGTCTGGCCCAAACACAGATTTTTTTTCTTACAATGGCCTGTTAGCCCATCTTGCAATAACTGGCATCACACTGCCCACTCGTCTTTCCTAACCCTAATTTTCACCCTCCCCTCTTACTCTGCATTTATACTCGCTAATCTCTTCTGTCATTAAGGAATCATTCCATCACTTTCACACATTCTCAGCTTTCCACACCTTATCTCTGCAATTCTTGGGGTTGGGGACTATGCCCTTTCCGTCATATTGTGGGATCTTAGAATTAATGTAAATAATTAGCAGGACATATGGGGGCACAGTCCCCCCTTTAACTGAGTGATGTGAGGTGGCTTCTCCCTCTGCAAAAAAAACATATTTTTATTTTTTTACTTTTAATTTTGCATTCACCGAGTCTTGGAGCATGAGTGGTTGTGTGGCAATTTGTCAATCAATGCATTGTCAATGCCCTGCGTTCACTGTTTTGAAAGTTGATGTTTGCATCTTACAATTAAATTCAGTAGACCCAAATATAATATATAAGTATACATATGTGTCTGAGGTTTACTTGGCCAAAACTTACAAATATCAACATCTGTTTTGATGACACATTTTGCCAACAAGTGTGGACTGGGATTGTGTGATCTGTGGGTTAGAATATATAATTATAAGAGAGTGTGGGGGGCACAAGGAGATGTACTCCTTGCAAAATATGATGTATTTCTTTTTTATAAGTTTAGGTGTGCATGTGCCAAGGATATTGCACATCCATGCATGGTGCCCTGTTGACATTTGCATTATTGAACTTTTGTTGTCAGCATTATTGATGCTGATGTTCGCGTGTTTCAATGTCAATTAATATACCTGTATATTCAGACCTGCTGATTCTAGTCTGTTTTTGTTGCACTCAAGCATCTTACCTTAAGAAACCCTCCCCTGCACACTGTGGCAAAAGAGTGAGGATCCAGACTTGCTGAGCTGGGGATTGCTGGAGGAAGGTGCATTGTGTATTTTTCTATTGCTAGACTAGATTAAAGCTATTTAATTTCACCTGTCTTTAAGCCTCGTGTTTGCTCATCGCATTGCACAACAGGGTTAGAGGTGCCCTGTATGGATGCAAATGCCTTGGAACACAATTGTTTCCCTAGACAACTGTCAGTGAAACCCTTACAAGCTTCTCTGTTGCACTAAAGGCAACTTAGTTGTACCTTGAGCAGCATTGCCACAACCCTCAATTTAACAATCCTTGATAGTCCTACTGCAAAAAGTAGTCAGTCTAGCCCACTCCTTTCTGTAACAGCTCATACAGTAATAACCTGCTATAACTGACAGACATTTTCACATAATTTCTCCAGGAGCCTGACTGACATGGGAATACTGAGGCAATTTAGTAATTGCCTCATATATACTAACAACCATTTACTCCTACAGCAAACAAATACCCTAAGTGAGAAATGTAAGTTTGCTATGAAATTGGAATCATTTCTCTTATGCAACAAGAAAATGGATACCAAACAGGTTGTCAGTACACACACTTCACCTCTCATGCAAACTAAAACATGACATATAGACCTACATACATGGAGGTATTCACTACAAGTCTACCATAACTTCAGAGACCTCACAAACGTAAACAAAGTGCAAACACTATTACGCAGATAGAAACTACTACACATAACAACACATACAAATGTGTCTCAACAAATAAGCCCCTATGGCAGAACAGTTCTAAACCAAATGTGCTGGTCATAGGTGACTCCATAGTGATGCACACAGATGTTCCCCTCACCAAGCTGGACAAGGAGAAGGTCACAGTCAGCTGACTGTCAGGTGACAGGATCCATTAGATCATGCATGCATTCAAGTCAAGTCATGAACAAGTACTGTTATGACTCGGTCATAGTTCATGTTGGAGTGAATGACTTGAGATGTACCTCTCAAGACTATATAAAGAGAGACATGACTAAACTCCCAAACTATGTGTCCCAGGTAAGTATAACCCTAGCCCTAAGCAGCATTCTACCTTCAGCTAGGATTATGCCACAGTATAAACAAAAAATGATTGACCTTAAAAATTGGCCTAGCTTCAGGTGTCAGTCCAGGAAGCTCCAGTATCTGTCAGCCTGGGATGACATGGTCAACAAGCCATGCTGCTTGCCAGAGATTGTCTGCATCTGTCTCCTCTAGGCTTTCAAAAACTAGCAAAGGTCCTTACCTCTCCCCATAATGCCTTTTTTAGCAATGTCGAAGCAACAAAATTTCCAGTGTAACAAATTACACCTGAGGCAAACTCAAGGTTCTGCTGCTCAATGCTAGAAGTCTAAACATGAAGCTACACTCCCTGGAAGCACTCCTCATCTTGGAAGATGTTGAAGTCTGTGCAGTCACTGAGACATGGTTCAAGGCTGAGGAGAGCACCTTGCCTGTGCAAGGCTACAATCCTTCCACACATTCAGACCTCAAAATGAGCATGAAAGAGCCAAAGGAAAAGGGGTATCCATCCGCATTAAAGCCAGGTACACCTCGAGACTGGTAAAACAGTATGAATATCTCAAACTACTCCATGTTCAATTAAGTCTAGGCAAAATACCCTACCACATCATTGCTAGCTATAGGCCCTCCACCATCAAAAAAGAAAAGCACATATATGAGTGCAAACATGCTCACACAGAGGTTCCTGGGCTTTGTTAGTTCAAATGCTCTGGAACAGATAGTCTGCACCCCCACAAAGGGGCTCAAATGTCCTAGAAATAGTACTCACCAACATCGGGAGCCACAGCACTCCCCCATGTGTGATGCCTTCCCTGGTAAATTCAGACCATAAAACTGTTTGGTTTGAAGTAACTATTGGAGGTGACACCCCCACAGGAGCAAAAAAAAATGAAGAACGTTTCTAAAGCTAACTTCAGACTAATAAGTGATGGTATAAAAGTGTTATAGCCCCCTTACTCAAAGGAAACAATGACTCCTATGCAGAGGTGTACTCAGATTCCCTGTACAAACACCTAAGCAGCTGTATAGACTCAACTTTACCAGGCTGGATCAAGACCTGGTACTCCCAAAAAACAACCCACCGTGGTGGACCTCAAGAAAAAACAGGTTATATAACAAGAGAAAGAAAATGATGTCTAAGAATAAGAGGGAACAGACTAAGCAAAGGAATAATTCCTTCCTCAGCTTGAACAAGCAAATTAGAAATCTCGTCAAATCCTCTAAAGCTAAGTAAGAAAGTAAAATAGCATCCCTAGTTAAGAATAATTATAAGGCATTCTTTAATTATGTCTGAAACCTAAAAGGGAATGCCCGCTTTGTGCAGAATTGGTAATAGATAGTATCTCTCATACTGCACTGGAGGAACTCATCAAACTGCTAGCTGACAGATTTCATGCAGACTTCATCCCTCCCAGCCCCACCAACCATACCTCAAAGCATACCTGACATCAGTCCTCTGCAAAGTACTTATAGAGATCAGGTGCTATCTGCACTCTTCAAAGCCCAAAAATATGGACCCAGTGGGACCAGATAACATCCCAGGATGCTTATTAAGCAATATAAAACAGGACCTAGCAGATCCACTTAGCATTCTCTTTAAACATAGCCTGAGAACTGGCTTTCTTCTAGCAGAGTAGAGAACAGCAGCCATAATCCCCCTGCACAAGGGGGGGGGTGATTACTGGACCCTGTGAACTATAGATACATAAGTCAAACCAGTCTCATCTGCAAGGCCATGGAAATAATCAGCATGGACCTTATCAACAAAGACATAAGCGACCTTCAAACTTTAGACCCAACCCAGTTTGACTTTGTTAAATGTATATCATAATTATTAAAAATGGTGAACTTATTTGAGAAAGTCACCAAAGCCCTGGATGAAAGTAAGACAGTGCATACCACATATCTTGACCTGGCCAAGGCTTTTGACACAATCCCCCACTCGGGTATCATTGAAAAACTGTCTCAGGTAGGGATTAGGGGTCTGAATGGAGAGATGATAAGTCAGCAAGCAAAGGAGGATAGTATTGCTGAAACTGAATTTATCCTCAAGTCTTGGTGAGTACCTTCATGAGGTGGACACTGTTGTTTTACAAAATCTCACCAAAACAACACTGATATATAGACTGCATTTTATATAGCATATATCATGGACAGAAGTAGGTTAAAAATTAAAAAAGATAGCTGGGTGAACAAGACCCAGGATAAGAAGGTGATACACCCTGGTAGGCGCACTGGTGTCGGGATGGGAAAAAAAAATTATAGTGTAGAATCCTCAAAGTACAGAAACATTCCTACTATGGGCTCAGGCCAGGCCCAGAGGGAGGAAGCCCCCCTGTTGTAGAAGGAAGTAGCAGTCCTCAAAAATCACAAAAAATGATAGGTCAAAGAAGAGCCATAAAGATGGTAGAGTGGACTGTTGAGGATAAGATATTGTTACTATTATGTTAAAAGCCCAGAATTTCCAGACACAAGATATACAGAAAGATTAATAGAGAAATTAGAGGAAAGAAAAATCCTTCCACAAGAAGAACTGTCAGAAGCTTCAAATAAAAATTTGTGTTCATTAATACAACAGATTTGTGAAAAGCATTATATAGAGCAAAAAACTTTGATCTGTTTGGAAAAAGACGCATCTGAGGAAGTGTGAAATATAAACAACAAAACCAAGAGATATTTGAAATGTATAAAAAAATAATATAGACATGGGAAAGAAACAGATTTGATATGGTGCAATATTTATGCAAAGTCAAAAGCCAAATGAAGAAAACAAAGAAGGTAGCCCCAAAAGTATTCAAAGAGAAATACAGGCAACGGCATCCGGTATGGAAAATTTCACAATAAAATAATATCACAAAGAGGGAAAGTAGAAAAGAAGATTAGTATAGTATACATTAAAAAAAATGGAAGTTGAAGTTATAGAGTGCCTGCGAATTGAATGATTTGGTGTAGAAGGTCTAACACAGCTTACATCACAGAAAGATGGAACGAGTCCCCAAAGTAAGGAGAAACAGGAAGATCAGGAGAAATCCGAAGAGGAAATATGGTCATTGGAAATAAAAAGAGATGTAATATGGTGCAATATCTATGCAAAGGATAAAGCAAAACTAATCAATACAAAAAGAGCAGTACCAAAGATATTTGTAAAGAAATACAGGCAAATGAATTCAGACATGGAAAACTTTGCAATACAAAAAATAATAAGTCAAAGAGGAAAAGTAGAAATGAAGATTAGTAATGGAGAAGTTAAAGAAATAGAAACTGAGGTTATGGAATACCTGTGAAGTGAAGGATTCAGTGTACAAAATCTAACTCAGGAAGTACCACAACTGGATAGAGCAATGGACATCCAAATTAAAGAGAAACCAGTGGAATGGGAAGCAACTGGTCAGGTGCTATATGAAGATATTTTGGAGCCTTCCACAGGAAACCAGTATAAATGTTCTTTTGAAGCTAGACAGCAAGGGAAAGAACAGGAAACTGTGGCAACTCTGACTCAGTCAATGTTGAGGAATGACAGGCCAGTCAGTTCCCATACGACAGAGCAACGGATGAGACAGGATGAAATTGAAGAGAATGTGCCACAGGAAGATGCTACAGAACTTTCTATAGGATGCCCACAAGAAATGGTGATCAAAGAATGTACTCTTAGTTTAGAAGAAAATAAGTTAAGAAAACAGTTGCTTGATTTAATAGAGATAGAGAGATATATTATGATCAATGAAAGAAATATACTGCAGAAGGTCAATAAAACCCAAAAGGTCAGAGGTTTGATAAAACAAATGAACACAGTAATTAGGACCGTCCACACAGATCCATGTGATATAACAGAAATAGACAGGATATATTACTGTGCAGCTAAATTAATAACATATACAGTTCTAACACAAGAACACGGGGTAGTAAGGGAAAGGAAGGGGAGAAATTCAATACCATCATTGAATTATCAAAAAGAGAAAACTATAAAGCAATTAAGACACAAAATTTCACTGTTAGGAGACTATAAAACAGGGAACAGATAAAGAAAACACTTAGAAAGACAAAAGTGATAAAAGCAATGCGCTGTATTATAACAGACCAGGATCTGTCTTGCACTATCGCAGATAATAACTATAAAAATCTCAGCACAGGCAGAAGAACCTAGAAGACACACAGATACATATAAAGGAAATGTACAAGATAAGCAATTTATTGATGACCCAAAAAGTTCTATAGAGAATTGGGAAGCAAGGCAAAAGAAATTGAAAGACCACCAAAAAAAGAAGAAATAGATACATTTTGGAGAAATATCTATGAAGATCATGTGGATCACAAATGGATAGAAGAAGTAAAAGAAAGAATAAGAAGTTCAAAGGTACAGGATAAGAAATGGGATGAGGTAATGGCCAGAGTGATTGAGATAAAGTTCAATAGAGCCTCCAATTGGAAAACTCCAGGCCTAGATGTAGTACCTAATTCACGGATAAAAGTATTGACATCTTTGCACAAAGATTTATCCATGAGTAAGAACTATTTATATGTTCATCCCAAACAGACACCAACCTGGTTAACAACAGGAACAACAATGCTCCTACTTAAGAGTGAATTTGCAAGTTATCCTAAAAATTATAGACAAATGACTTGCCTTCTGAAGACATCTAAATTATATACCGAAATTGATGCTGACAGAGATTATAGTCATTTAGAAGAAAATTCAATCATGACAATAGAACAAAAGGGTAGTAAAAGAAAGTCATATGGAAAAAAGGATCATCTGTTGCTAAATTAAGTAATAACAGAGAACTATAAGTATGGCATGGATTTACTACAAAAAAGGATTTGATAGTACCCCACATTCATGGATAAAAGAGTGATTAAAAATGTATAAGATACACCCTACTTTGATCAGCTACATTACACTTTGCAATTAAGCCATGATAAAGAAAAAATTATTATTTCAGGAATAAAACTTCAAAGGGGGATATTCCAGGGTGACTCTCTGTCACTGCTGCTATTCTGCCTTGCCCTTAACCCTTTAAGCTGTCTACTTAACAGATTAGGTCATGGCTATAATTTGGCTCATAGAAAGCAACAAAGTGTGAATTCCTCTCATGTCTTTGTCGATGATTTAAAATCGTGTAGCTCATCAGATGAAGAACTGAGAGCACAACTGCAAGTAGTCAAAACTTTTTCAGATGACTAAGAATGTCATTTAGTCATGACAAATGTGCAAAAGCAACCTTTAAAGCAGGAAAGCTGCAACACCAAGAAAACATCAGTTTGGGACAAGAATGTGATATAAAAGAACTTGAGCAAGAAGGAGTGTATAAACATTTGGGAACTGATGAAGGATCAACAATAAAACATGAACAAATGCAAATAAAACTTAGGAATATTTTAGAAGACTTAAATTAATCCTAAAAACAGCACTGACATCTTGGAACAAAATCCAGGCAATAAACCAATTTGCTCTTCCTGTCCTAAATTACAGTTTTGTACTGACTGACTGGCCTCAAAGTGTGTTGGATAGATTAGATAGGAAAACAAGAAGGATGCTTCATGCTCACCAAATGATTTATAAAAATCAGTGCATACCACAATTAAATAATCCCTGTTCCAAAGGAGGTATGAGTCTCCTTGAAATTGATTACATATATAGATTTACAATTGTGGGACTACATACATATCTGCTGACTTCACAAGACCCAAATATAATGAAAGTTTTGAAACATGAATAGAATAAATCTAAGATGACTTCCCTGCTTAGTCTTGCAGAAGCATATCGGCATGAAGCAGGAATGGAAATCAAACCAGTAGATAAAAATCAGGCAGCAACTGAATGTATCAAAAAAAAAAAAAGAATATAAGGTGAAGGATCAGATGAGAAGGCAAGAAATGTGGAAAAGGCATAAATATAGTTGCAAGTATAGAAAACCTCTGGAAGGAACCTCATGTTGCTCAGGATCAAATGCAGGAATGGTTAAAGAGAGACAAATTCAAACCAAAAGATAAAAGGTTAATATTGGCAGCCCAAGATAGTGGACTACGTAGAGATTGGTTTACAAAGTCCATTGAACATGTTTGTAGATTTTGTAAAACAGAATTGCAAACAGTCTCACATCTTGTTGCTGGTTGTGACATACTAATGTCAGAAGGACTGTACTGAAAGACATAATAATGTGGCAAGACAGTTGGTCTGGGGATTGTGCAAACATTATGATACTGAAGTGGCTAACACACATTGGAAACATAAGCCACAAAGGATCATAGAAAAAGATGAAGTCTACATCACATGGAATCACCTATTACCAACAGTTCAAAAGATCGATGCGAGAAAACCAGATATAGCGGTCCATGAAAAGAAGACAAAAGATCATTGAAATTGCTACACCCATTGAATACAGTGTCTTGCATACAGAGAGAGACACAAAGTCATAAATGGGTGTAGTATTCTCATCCCAAGGGGTGGCATAAGCCACACACACTCTGGCTAGGCTTATAAATGCAATAGGGCAGATAGCGTAGTACGAACCTATGAACCTATAAAATATCAATATTTGCAGGCAGAAATGAGAGCAATGTGGAAGAAAGATACCCAGTGTAGATCAGAGCATGTGTATGTAACTTTAAGAAGCATTTCCAGATGTAGCACGTGCATATAAACACTGAGCACGTGCAGGCAGCAGTGCCATTTTGAGAGAACAGCCAGAGTGTTAACATATATGAGTGTGGTAGTCAGCCTGTTTATAGATTTATTTAAGTTTAAGTTACAAAGCCTCATTCCTGATGTGTTTGTGTATAATAAAGCTTCTTGAATAGAACCCATAAACGTTTGTCTGTTTTATCCTGACCAGACAAGCAACATGGTGTTGGAAGGGGTCCCCTTCATAACATTGACATTTCTTAATATTGAATTTCATAACATTGAGACCAAAACATCTAAATCTCAAAACATTGAAAACTTAAAACATTGAAAGTGTGCTTCATAACAATGAAAACTACAATGCATATGTAAATAACATCCTCTCCACCTACAACACCTACCTAACAAACACACTTTCTACTACTTTTTTGCAGGGGTCAAGCCTACACCACCTATGTGGGGGGATCTGCCACCCACACCCCCATAAATTAAATATACCAACTCCAAGATGGCACTACAGTGGAAAAAAGTTAATTTTAGTTAGGAAAATAACTTTTTTCCACTGTTGTGCGATCTTGGAGTTGGTATATTTAATTTACGGGGGTGTGGGGGCTGAGGCCCCCACATGGGGGGTGCAGGGAGGCTTGCCCCCCTGCAGAAATGTAGTAGAATATGTGTTTGTTTGTTAGTTAGGTGTTGTAGGTGCAGAGCATGTTACTTACATATGCACTGTAGTTTTCAATGTTATGAAGCACACTTTCAATGTTCTGAGTTTTCAATGTTTTGGGTTTTCAGTGTTTTGAATTTTCAATGTTATGGTCTCAATGTTATGAAATTCAGTGTTATGAAATTTCAATGTTATGAAGTAGACCCATTGGAAGTGGGATTAGAAGAACTACTTCTGCAACCCATGAGGTGCAGAGTTGAAGGTGAAGGCAGACTAAGCTGGTTGAGTGAAACGGACCTCAAACAAATGAAAAAGGGCCAGAAATGAGCTAAAGGTAAAGAAAACTGCACAAATGATTTATTTGGCAAAGAAAATGAAACAGCACATTTATAAGGCACAAAACACATTATTAATCAAATGAGTAGCACAAAACATATTATTAAGTAAATGAAAGGCACAAACTACATTATTAATTAAACAAAATGATCAAAACCATGATATTTGATAAAACTAGCAAAACTATTATTAAGGGGTTCAGAATTATCTTTGGTTTGCATAACAAGCATGTTTAAAGTAAAACATGCACACGAAAAGTATAATGAGCATGACAAGAGGTTAAATGGGCATAACAAGTACATTAAAAGGGCAAATTAAGCTTAAAGAGCAAGGTGACTGCATGTTTTTAGTAAAAGACTGTGTTTGGTCACAAACTACTATTTTTGCATTGACAGAAGCCATTCAAAGCATAACTAGAGTTGTACAAAGTATCTCAGAGTATGCAAAGTGTTTGCAGAGTGTGTGCTTTGTTACAGTGCAATTATTTCAGAGTTTGCTGTGTGCAAAGTACAGTTATATTGCAAAGTGCAGTCAAAGTACAGCCATTTCAAAAAGTGTCTTGTGCCGTGTACATTTATTTGCAGAAACCGCCAGTTCAGAGTGTTTCTTACACTGTTCAGAGTTATTTCACAAAGTACAGCCATTCTGAAAGGTTCTGTGCTTTGTACAGTTTATTTGCAAAGTGCGTTCATCTTGAAGTGTTTCTTACTCTGAGCTCCTTCTGGCATGTACAGTTTATTCGCAAACTACAGTCATTTCAAATTATTTCTTACACTGATAAGGAGTGGTTTCACAAACTACAGTGATTTCAGAGTATCCTTGTGCTACTCAGATTTATTTGGCAAAGTGCAGTCATTTCAAAGAGTTTGTTATACTACTAGGTATAATTACAAATACTGACATATATATATATATATATTTCTGTGTGCATGTGCCTACATAATTTCAAGCACCTTCACTACTGTGTGTTGATATGGCAAGGACATTTCGCAGACCAAGTCCACTTCTGTTTGAATATAATATAGCAGAGAACTAAAAAGTATTAAACTAGGAATATGATATTTTCATACAAGCAACTTTTTCTGACAAAGATACACATACAAGGGTATTCATTTTGCTTAACTTAGCTGGGTCAGATGCTATTGAAAGAGGTCATACATTTGTGCATGCACCAGAAGTATATGCAGGAGCGGGGGCAAACCATCATATTGTGGTACCAGCTAAATCAAGGGAAGACCCTGAGTGCATAAAATTTAAATTTAAAGAAATGTGCAACCCCCAGAAAGATGTTACATGAGAGAGGCACTTATTTTACAGAAGAGACCAAAAGCCAGGTGAAACTTTTGCAGATTATATCACTGAATTGAGAAACAAGGCTAAAATGTGCACATTTGATGACTGGAAAGATGATGTTAATAAAGTATAGGCTTGTGTGTGGTGTTACTAGTACTGCAGTGAGAAAGATTTTGTTCATGACAGTGATATAATGTTAAGCAAAGTCATATAGATTTGTCAAATCAATGACCTCCCAGAACGGCACACAGATATGCTTATAAGTGATAAGAGCATGGTTTCAGCAACCTCTAGAGCAAATGTAGACATCATGCAACATGTGGGAAGCAGAAACAGACCTAAGCACATGGCAGCAGCAACCCCTGCAGATTTGACAGGGAGACCTTATAGCTTTCTAGGAAGTTCCAAGACTAGCTCAGTAAAAAGGGTACGCTCAGTACCGTATATCGGTGAGTCAGCAACATCCAAGTCAAGTCTTATTGATAACTGTCATAATTGTGGAGCCAATCATGAGTCTAAAAGAGATAAGTGCTTAGCATTTGATCAACAATGCTACAAGTGTATAAATTAAACCATTTCCAAAGTTTTGTAAATCAAGCAAGCATCATTCAGTTATTTAGAAAGGTCAATCAAAAAGGCAAGTTGATCATACAGAGAGCAGAAACCCTACTTTCTATGTAGTTGGTGTATCAGCGGTCAGTGAAAAGGTTAATGCAGTAGATTTGTTGTCAAAGAACAAAGTATTTTGTACTATCCTGATCAATGGTAAACCCAGAGAGCTCAAAGTCGACCCTGGTTCAAAGTGTAATGTGATGTCAGCATAAACATTTACTGGAGTGAGAGCTAGTGAGCAACTTAATTTAGTCAATTGTGCAAAACTTGTTGCTTATGGAGATGAAGAGATTCAAACCGAATGCTCAGTAGTACTTTCATGCTATTCGGCTGGAAACAGTTACAGCTTGCAATATTATGTAGTCAGAAGACCTGTACAGTCATTATTAGGTCTCAGAGACAGTGTAAGAATGAAACTGCTTTATTTTACCAAAGAAGTACATCATGTAAGCACATGTCCCAGTTCCAGCTTTACTGATAATATTTTCTCAGAATATGCTGATGTTTTCAATGACAAACTAGGCAAACCTCCAGTTGTGTACTCCATGAAGTTAGACCCAGAGGTTTGTCCACTGGTTAGACCAGCAAGAATAGTTCCAATAGCTATGCAGGTCAAGGTCAAGGTCAAGGTCAAGTTAGACAAAATGGTGCAGCAAGTTGCAATTTGTCCAGTCACAGAACCAACTGAGTGGGTATCTTCCATGGTAGCTGCTCATAAGAAAAATTCAGATGAAATCAGAATATGCATTGACCCAAGAGACTTGAACAACACATTAAAAAGGCCTCACCATCCTATGTATGCAGTCAAGGAAATTACAACCCTCATGCCAAATGCCACTGTTTTTTCTGTCTTAAATGTAAAGAGTGCATTTTGGCATGTGATGCTTTAGCGCAAATGTTCACTACTGACTACATTCAGTGCCCCATTGGTAGATAGAGATTCCTCAGGATGCCTTTTGGAATAAGTTCCGCCAGTGAAGTCTTTCAGCATGCAATGGAGTACATTTCTTTCAGGCTACCTGTGTGCAATAATAGTTGATGATTTAATGGTTGGAGGTAATGGTGAAAGAGAGCATGACAGAAACCTCAGGAAAGTTCTGGACAGAGCGCATGATGTGAACTTAAAGCTCAGTTCTCTGAAGTGCAAATTCAGACTATCAGAAGTTACTTATATATGTCATTTATTTACCAGTACAGGCTTATGACCATATCCTTCAAAACAAGCAGCCATTCTTGAGATGCCAACTTCACAGAATCTCCTAGCCCTACAGTATTTTCTTGGTATGGTTAACTATTTGGACAAATTTACCCCTGACTTTAGTGAGTTATCAGCACCTTTAAGAGAGCTGAAACAAAAAAATGTTGCACGATCTTGGTTAGAACAACACCAGGGAGCATTTGATAACCTCAAACAGCAAATTGCTAAGCCACCTACATTAAGATTCTATGATGTCCACAACACAGTAGTTCTTTCCTGTGAGGCTTCAAAGTTCAGTCTTGGTGCAGTTATTCTTCAAGAGGGCAAACCTGTTGCCTATGCATCTAAAACTCTTACCCAAACTGAGATGCAGTATGCTCAAACGGAGAAGGAACTTTTGGCAGTTGTATTCACATGTTCGAAGTTGACCATCAACCTCTCGTCAGTATTCTAAAGAAGCCAATGCATTCCACTCCAGCAAAACTACAAAGAATGATACTCAGATTGCAAAATTATAATTTCAAAATGGTCTATACAAATGGCAAACTTCTTTGTCTGGCTGATACCTTATCCAAATCACTCAGAAATACCACAGAAGAGCTTGATGCAGAGAGTTTTACCTTCGATGTAATGGAAGTGCATAATTTTTCTACCACGAGACTTGATGAGCTAAGAGATCATACAAAGACTATTCCAGTTTTGCAAAAGCTCAACCACTTCATCAGTGTAGGATGCCCATCAAAGCAATCCTGTGTAACACCAGAAGTACAACCTTATTTTCCATACAGCGATGAGATGCTGATGGAAGATGGTATCATTTTCAAAGGCCCAAAAGTTGTTGTTCCTACTTCTTTACAGGATGAATACATTCAGAGTTTACATCGTGGCCACTCAGGTTCTGATTCTACCAAAAGAAGGGTGAGATGACTAGTACTTTCACTTTCTCTAGCAAAAGACATTGATAAAGTGCTTTCTTTTTGTTCAGTGTGCAACAGTGCTAAGCCGCATTTGCAAAAAGACCCACTTCATCTAAGCCAAATTCCTGAACTACCTTCGTTGACAGTAGCAACTGACATATTTGAGTGGAAAAGTCAACATTGCCTAGTGCTGGTAGACTCTTATTCTAACTGGTTTGAGACTGATTTGCTACCTAACCTAATGTCCAGTGCTGTTATTACTAAGATGAAACGTCATTTCTCAGTTCATGGTAATCCACTCAAAGTTTTTTCTGGCAACAGCTCTCGGTCAGTTGTTTCAGAGATTTGCTAAAGAGTGGGACTTTATCCATGTTACTAGCAGTCCAGAATATCCTCAGTCAAACGGCCTTGCTGAACATGCAGTACAGAGTACAAAGCAGTTACTGGAGAGGTCAAAGTGTGAAAATACCAATATGTTCTTGAATTTACTTAATCTCAGAAATATACCCCATGACAATCTATTTAGCTCGTCTGCTCAGAGACTTTTATCTAGGCAAACCAGAACAACCTTGCCTATTAGTTCTACTTTGTTGGTGCCTAATGCTAAAAACAACAGAGCAATCAAAGCCCAACGTTTTAAAAAGCATCCTTCTCAGAAGTCCAGCTATGATAAAATGAGCAGATTTCTTCATTCATTAAAAGAAGGTAAGACAGTGAGGATGCAAACAACAAAAGGCTTTGATCAATTTGGTCAAGTGAGAGGCATATGTTCTGAGCTTGACATAATACACAGACATCTTCTTCCTGTATCAGAAATGATATTGCAGCATCGTACCTGTGATGCAGACTCTAGATCTCAGACCAACCCAGACAATGTTCATACTGAAGAATGTGTTGCAGTATCCATTCCCATTCCTGATGATGTCCCAGATGTCTCCAAAGTTGAACATTCCTTGAAGACAGTCCCCATTTCTAGATCCAAGTCTGACTTTTATGTTCCATGGTCAGGTCGTACTTCAAGACCTAGTGTGAAATACATAGCAACTTGGACATAATTTTTTTCTATGTGTCTAATTGCATATGCTTGCATGTCAGCTAATTAGTTCTGTATAACTGCATGTCAAAGGATCATTTCTGTAAACTGCATGTCATTGAATACTGCCATTTTATATAAGGACTATTTCTCAAAGAGGGAGGATGTAGATCAGAGCGTGTGTATGTACCTTTAAGAAGAATTCCCAGATGTAGCACATGCATATTAATAGTGAGCATATGCAGGCAGCAGTGCCATTTTGAGAGAACAGCCAGTGTGCTAACATGCATGAGTGCAGTAGTCAGTCTGTTTATAAGTTCATTACATCCGAGTGATGCCTCCAGGTGCATCTGCAGTTACCTCCTGCTGCGCCTCTAGGCGTCAGATATTGCCTGTTCGTTTTTGTATTAATTCCAAAACCATGCTATGTACAAGGTATCAGAATATTTTATCTTGAAGCATACATAATGGCAAACAGAAATGTATTGATATTTGATCTATGTCAATGAGTATTTGTTAGAAGTGTAAGGTGATAACTTCATTTTTAAAGGCTCAAGCCACGCCCACTAGGAGTTAAAGGTACACACTCAAAAGAGCTATACTGGAGTGAATGAGTTAAGTTTAAGTTACAAAGCCTCATTTATGATGTGTTTGTGTATAATAAAGCTGCTTGAACAGAACCTACAAATGTTTGTCTGTTTTATCCTGACCAGATGAGCGACACCCAGACAGTTCAAATAGTTGTAGGAGCAATGGTTTTTATTAAAAAAATAATCTGCATTAGCATTTAGATATGTTACCAATACATGTAACTCCATACAAATTGCAGAAAGAGTCATTACTGGACACATTGCGGGTGCTACAAAGAGCACTTTTGGTTAAAATCAAAAATTAAAACAATACCAATTTCATAAACTTTAATCATGCTTTGACTTAGGGATGGGGTCCATTCCTCTCATGGTATTAGAAACCCAAAAGATTTGGAAAAATTAAAATTAGGGACTAACCCTTACATCACTAGATGGATATCCAATTGGCTCACTGATAGAACACATACTGTCAAAGTTGATGATTCCACCTCTGCCAGTATATCTATCACCAGTGGCGTACCACACGGTTTTGTGCCTCATCCTTTACTGTTTGGAATCTAATTCTCAGAAGTTCGGGCTAAACTGGATGGCCTTTAGCTTACCAAGTTCACTGATGATTGCCAGTAACCTCTTATGAACCTATGAACCTATGAACCTATAAGAATCGTCTGATCTCTTACACCTGTCGGCTAGCTTAGTTGACCAAATACTGTTGATGAAACAGATGTCAAAAAAGCAACAGATGTCATATAGAGATAGATAGATAGATAGATAGATAGATAGATAGATAGATAGATAGATAGATAGATTGGACCTTAAATATAATTACACCTAAATTTCTTTTTTTACTGGTGATGTCACATACTGCAGCCACTTATAACTGAAACTTCTTCTCACACAGTCTCCATAGCTCACTGCTTTGCTTGCATACATCGCGTTTATCATCACCTCCTAAACTATAACCCATGATCATCTATAACACTCTGTTTCTTCTAAAGTATGGTCGTATTTGGAAATCTGTTTTAAACACTTTTCTCCCTGCTACATATCGCATCACTTTCTGTAAACTTTTAAATAGTTTACTTTTCCTACTATACTACTTCAATTGACTATCTGCTTCTTAACCCACTTATTTGTAAAAATCCAACTTTAAGAAGACTGAATCATAACTGCAAGTTTTAATCAATATTAAAAACTATTTACTTAATGAATGTTCAAGTTCTTGAAAATTCTGTGTCTAATAGCAATGGTTTCATATCTCGTATTTTTGATTTTATGTACCTGTCATTCTGGAAACAACAATATTGCTGTTATTTTTTATAACTTATTGTTACGTGTACAAAGAATATACTGTTAGGTTTTATCTGTATTTATTCTTCCTAAAATTGTGAAATGGAGCTTTTTTTCCCAGGCCTCCACTTAAAATGTCCATTAGACCATCCCAGTAAATGAATACGAATAAATGAAAAAAAAATAATATGCAGTTGTTCACTGACAAAGTCCAGTACTGTTATTTGGGAAAACCTCACAGTGAACTGGTGGTAGAAAGTTAGACAAGTCAGTTCAAAATGACAGATGCATTAGCTGGACATATTATGAGCTACTGGCTAAACAACTGGCTATAGCTTGAGACCTTTAAGATGCTGCAGCAAAATAGGTTATGCAAAGCAGCATGATGATTGCAATGGAAAAGCCTAGAAGGTGGTACCAGTGGGTGCAGGCAAGTCCACTAAGTTGGCATAGCCATTATGACATCTTGGCAGTTTAGGAATGTCCGGGAAGTTAAGATTTAATAGAGTATTCGTGGGGGGGGGTCTGTTACCTGTTAACATTCCTTGCTAATGTGAGACCTGAGGAATATGATGAGATCTGTTACCTGCTAACGTTCCTTGCTAGTGTGAATCATGTAAACAGTTCGGTCAAACTGAAACGAGCACTCCAATGTACAATAATGTCCACAAATTACAAACTCAGCATAGAAACCACTGTTTGTTAAAATCAAAACAATTTAATTACCACACATAAAGTTAAGCGCTTTTCGTCCCACAGGTTGTGGGACTTCTTCAGACAAACAGAGTTATAAAAACAGCAAGGTTTAAATACAGTTTTTGGCGCCAAAATACAAACGCCGTTGCTAAGCAACTAACAATTGTACAATGATTTAAAAAGCACTCAAAACAAAGAACAAAATTAGTGCTTCTTTTTAAATTATACACCATATATTACATTCAGGGGCGGCTCGTGGCATCGGACTGCCGGACTGCAGCCCCCTTGGCTAAAAAAAAGAAAAACTACCTTTTTGTGTGACAGACTAAAGTAGCACAGTATTATTTTAAATTTACTTTGTTTTTGTCTCCGAATCCGCGACTCGGCAAGCACGCGCATGCACACTTTAACCGCCTCGGGTTGCGGCGGTTTTAAATAAAGATTATTTTTTTTGTTTTTATTGCAGCCCAGTGGGTTAATTAAGGCATCATTGTGATGCCCAGCAGTCTATGCAGTTCCAAACCGCATAGAATTGGATGGGGCTTGGATTGCCATGTCCGCAGGCATGTACATGACGTGCTTGCTGGGCTAAATGCTGCTGATTGGTTATCGCTCTCTTCCCGGGCTTTATGTGCTGGGAAAAGAGCGAGAATCAAACAGTAAGTCAATTGTGGATTTGTGACTGAGTCAGTCACACGGGAAGGACCGATACTTATTTATTAATAAATTTGCCATTGGATTTTGATTTTTTTTTTTTTGGTGGCCTAAATATTTTGTCAGCTGTGCAGCCTGTGCTGAAGAACAGAAGAAGAAAGAACTATAGAAAGAAGAAGAAGAAAGAAGTTAGAAGAAGAACAGAGTGAAGGTGCCGAAGTAATTGTTTGCATGCTGATGTTAGCATTTATCTGTAACCTTGAGACCATGCTTCCTATAACAGAAGGTAGGAATGCCTAGAGTTGTTTAGACTGGAATGGGGGGTACTAAATCTTAGTATAAAGGTCATTAATTTTGTTATGAAATGGAAACTCAGGCTTTATCTAATGGCAGCATTGTTATAATCAGTTGGCAGCTGTAGAACTAATTTTATTTACGTGTCCATAAACCTTTTCTGGTTGATGGGGAGAGTCCATGCTTAAACTTGTCCTGGTTGAAGAAAGTCCAACCTTAGTTGCAGTTTAAATCAAGCTGCGTATTTCACTACAGTGCAGCTTTTAGTAGAGTTGCTAGTGCAACATGGTCATCAGGTGTTCCCCTGTGTGCATTGTAATTCTTATTTTCTTGATTTGGATTTAAAGGAGAGGGAAGCTTGCATATCTTTTCTAAACCTAATCTCTTGCATGCATTGGTAGAGAAATTTGTCACCTGCATGAAATGAAGACTTAGTGTCTTGTGCTTATTTTTGGTATAGGGATTAATGTTACGATTAGGGGTTATAGTTTAGTGTTTTACATAATCCCAAATTAAGGGGATGGCAGCACAAATGATGTAATCCTTAGTGTATGTAGTACATCTAAGTGGCCTTTTTGCAGATTTTTTTAGCCTTGCAGTATAGAGAATTAGTGATTTGTTGTGCTTGGGGGATTGTGCTTTAGATGAAGTGCTAGCATGATAGTGTAATACATCAAAGGTCAGAATGTAACTTCAGAAGTGGGGAATGTGGTATATGAAGACCTTTTCTGTAGAAAAAGCAAACAGAGAGAAGAGTCAGGCAGACAGAGAAAAGAAAGAACTCCAATCCTTCCTAACTTCAGTTCATGACGGAAACGGACACAGTCACTGTTTTTTTTAACACTTCTTAAACTGAGGTAGGTGTCTGACTCCTAATACCTGTGCATGAGATCTGATGAAGTGTGCGTTTTCAGCACGTGAAAGCGCTTATCTTTTTATTATTTTTATGTCTATTGAATAAAACAGATTTACATCTTCTCGTGGTGTGTCCTGAGGTCTTTCTACTTCGCATACCTGTGCAGTAATCTTTTAAGCAATTTATCTTGAGCTTGTTTATTGCAGCAGGTCTTTTTTGGATAAGAAACATAGTGGTATGTTGCTCTGACTGTTTTGCACAGGGACCTTGGCAGTAAAATGTATGGTGGTAACACAGCATTTTATTCTAGCAACTTTACATGATTATACAAGCAATGTTTAATATGTCCCTGTTTTTTGGCCTTTTGACTCCCTCAATAAATTTAGCTTTTTCCAGATTTCTTGTGCTGCGAAAGTTGAGATGCAGTTGAGTATTGAGTAGATTTTACAAGGAGCTGAGAGCTGCAGGGGAAAAGAAGTTTAGTGCTGCTTATGCTAAGTCATCTTATATTGTTAATAGCACAACAGGTTGTGTACTTGCTTTAATGCAGAAGGTTGTTGGTTCTACTCCCACATGGGGTGAATGCTGCTGTACTGAAAGTTAAGATAATAACTATGAGCCTGTTATCAGTTTGCCATCCATTTCCTATTGCAATATTACTAGCTTATCATTTTTAATGTAATATAGGCAATTTATTCCTCAGGGGCATCAGACACTTTATTTTTCGATGAAACCATGAAATATAAAGGTGTTTGCTAGCAGCAACCTCTTCATTAGTTACAGATTTATTTAATGTGGAATTATTTAATGACTTTTTACTTCAGAGATTGTGCATATTTACTGATAATGGTGGACTGTAGAATTGTGCATATTTACTGATAATGGTGGACTGTAGAACTGTGCATATTTTCTGATAATGGTGGACTGTAGAAGTTTGAGTAGACTTTTATGATGGAAATGTTCTGAATTGGGAAGTTTCGTCATTATTGGTGCATGCGTTTTGTTTCATTGTTTACTGGAAAATGTTCAAAGCAGTAGGAAGGTGTATCAAAGAGCACATGTATGTTTCATATGCAAGGGGCCTATGATTTGAAAACAGCCCAGAATTAATCTTTATCTGCCACTGGCAAAATGTATTTTCTTTGAATGTGGGTTTCAACGCTGTTTCAATGAATGTGAGTTTCAAGGGTAGAGAAGTTTTAAAAATTGTCCTTATCTTTGGGCCTTTGTCCCACTTCTATGTATGGCTTTGTCCAGATTTCTTGCTCTGAGATTGAGAGGTATGACAAATGTGTCAGGGCCATCACAGTCAGCCAGAGACATTTCAAATTGTGACATATTTATTGCACCCCACTCCCCCATGTAGTGACGCTGGATGTGTCGAAGTAAGGCAAGGAGTAGTTATGCAGTGTAAATGTGCAGAGTACCCCCCCCCATCCAAGATAGACACAAGTACTAGAGTGGCTTTTCATCTGTCCTTGATTTTTGCAGAATGGTCTGGTTTCAGTCATATTTTATGTACTGTTGATTTATGTTTATTACTCAAAGTGCCTCTTGCTCTGTGTTTAAGTAGCAATACTTTAATGACCATCAGGTAAGCTTGGCTGAGATCATAAGATGCAAGTAAGCTTTAATAAGCATACTGTTAAAGAATTGCCAACATTGAAAGCCTTTCTGTTGTTGCCATGTAGAGAATACATAACTAGATAATGTATAAGCCTTGGGTATTGAAATGCGTATGACAGTGTTTGTAATAAATGACAGGGTTACATTATTTTAAGAAGCTCATTACACTTGGAGACTTCAGTCATCTCTGCAGGCTTTACCCGTAAACTAAACAGAATGCCAATCGTGTGGTCCATAACCTGTACAGTAATCCTTTTAAGCAATGTATCTTGAGCTTATTTCTTGTTTGTTTTTCATTTTTTACTTTGATCATGTTTTCCCCATGAAACAAGTAGATAGTTGTCAGGCAGCAGGTCTTTTTTGGGTAAGAAACATTGTTACAAGTAGGGGCATCAGAGATTTCTACTTTCAGCATGCTACTTGGTACTTTAATAAAGCTGAATATAAAGTATAATTAGAACTGCAGTGCAAGAAGTGGTTTGAGTTGAGTGCTACTTGTTTTTCTTATACTTGATTTTGACTGGCATTCCATTAATGTATTTAAAAAGTAATTTATTTTTTAATGCCTCACAACCTTTTTGTTACCATCTAGATATTATGTAAGCTGTCATGCAGCCAATGCATTGAAATATTTTTATTCTTCTACATTTAATTTTGTCTTGATTGGACTCCCATAATGATGGTTTGGCACCCAGGGCAGTGTATTTGGTTAGTTTTTTAGTTTTGAGCATAGCTCCTCCCCTTTCTAGTTGGCCACACCCCTTCCCATTGGCCCCACCCATTCAGCTGTCTCCTGCAGCCCCCCTTTGATTTGAAGTCACCAGCCACCACTGATTACATTCATGGAAAATCCGGTGATAAAAAGTATTCACTGAGGACAGCCATAGTTCATTTTCTCTAAATAAATAAGGCAATACAATAATATAAAAATTTCCACTATTACAGTTTCTATATATTTTACTTAAAGTCACCTAATAGTTTTAGTAGATCGAACCCTACATAGTGATTAATAAGTAGTCCACAGGTAATCATATTACTGATAAACATCAAGTATGCGAAATATATATATACTGTTGATCTACTGTAATGTATTATATGTAATGTAAAAACTGTCACAATGTAACATTGCGATCCCGCTGAAAACCTGAAGATCGCTAAATTTCATACAATCACACAAATGCCAAATACCATGTATACTGGACATTTGTGTAACCTAATTGTATCATGTTTGGTATTGCTTTCTTGTTATAACTAAGTATGCACTAAGAATAACCTGACTGTTCAATCAGATAAATAAAAGAGAGGTGTTAATAATAAGTCAAAAATAAGTCAAAGATGATGTGGGCATCATCGGACATCCACATTTTGTTATTTTGTTTATACCAATAACCAATAATGTGCATACCTATTCCAAGCCCAAAACAAATTAATTTAATCTATACAACAGTCGTGAAGACCCATACACTTAATTACATTACTCGTACAGCCAGTGTACTATAAATAAAAATGAAAATGTGTAAAATATCAACAAATAATTAATATCAGGTGTGTTTAATGTCTCTAAATATATTGTACTGGTATAATGTAATACCTGATGCCAATCAGTATGGATTAAACTGTTACTATAATAAATATAACAAGTATAATAAATATCTGGTAATACATTGTACTGGAAGCAATGTGTGACACCAAGTATCAATAAATGTAAATTGAGTAACATAGTACCAATATTTTAATGACGCAAACTCCTTAACTTCAAAATAGGATAAAGAGAACATATTTCATTCAATCCAGGGGGTGCACTGGCAAAACAACGTATCTGCCAATACAATTCTAGGACTTCCAATAGTACTTGATTGGGCCCTTCACGACTGTCTGGTATTATCGTATCAGTTTCTCTAAACAGAAAAGCATGGTTAATATTTTCAGCAACATGCTTAGCCAATACATTGTCTGTTTTATTTTTCTTAATAGCATACAGATGTCCGTATACCTGCTCACGCAACTACCTGTCCGTCTTCCCAAAATAGAAAGCAGGGCATAGTTGACACTGAGCAAGGTATACAACTCCTGATGAAAAGCAATTAAATGTATGTTTTACATGATAAGTGACATTCCTAATGGTGAAACTTTCTCCTGTATTCATATGTGAACAGTATTTACACGTTACATTGGAACATACCTATCCGCCATGATAATGTCCTAGTATCACTTTGTATAATTTGTTTGAGATTTCTCTCCTTTTTCCATACTATTTTAGGTTTGGATGGAAGTTTTTTACTGATGTCACTAATTTTGTTATTTGTTTAGAGTGCTTTTTAAATCATTGTACAATTGTTAGTTGCTTAGCAACGGCGTTTGTATTTTGGCGCCAAAAACTGTATTTAAACCTTTTTCTTTTTATAACTCTGTTTGTCTGAAGAAGTCCCACAACCTGTGGGATGAAAAGCACTTAACTTTATGTCTGGTAATTAAATCGTTTTCTTTTTTAACAAACAGTGGTTTCTATGCTGAGTTTTTAATTTGTGGACATTATTGTGCATTGGTATGCTCGTTTCAGTTCGACCAAACTGTTTACATGATTAAGGATTGTTTACATATCAGGAGCCGTTGTTTCCAGTTCGTTCATGCACTCAGGAACATACTTATTGCTAAGATGACTGGAGGTTCAGGAGATAAACATTATTGTAAGGGAAGAAGTTGCAGGTCTCAGATGTGACAGCGGCATTAGATGAAGTGACAAACTTCCTGAAAGGAGAAGCTGTGGTTACAAATACAGCTACAAAGGATATAGGCTAAACACAATGAAGGAATCCTATGAAGATTATTGCACTCATAAAGATGCAGATATGAAATGATAAAAATATCTGCATCTCTGTGAAGACTTTTGCATACATAAAGATGCAGATATGGAATGGTAAAAATATTTGTATCTCTGAGAAGGCTTTTGTATACATAAAGATACAGATATGAAATGGGAAAAATATTTTGCCACAATAGCCACATGTGATTATCACAGCTGTGATGCATTTTCGCAATAATAGCCCCTAGGTGAATACTATGCTAGCTGCCTTGAAGGGCCATTTTAAGTCCAGCTAATAATTTAAGGTCCAAATCAAACTCTGTACCTTGTGTCTATGATGTGAAGGCCTTACCCATTACACCAGACCACCCCCCCGATGGTATTAATCAAAGTGCATGAGGAATGTGCAAGGAGTAGAATCTAAGCCAGATTCATTGGCAGTTTGGAGAACTTCACTACACACATGTATGGTATCAAACCGGAATTCAAAAACAGTTTTTCAGTTTAAGTCGATGTCCATGTCATGATGGGTCAATATAATGTTACATATTCCATTATTAGATAATTGTATACATATATCCTGCACACTTTATCAAATGTTGAAGTGCTCAAAATGTGGAAGGGTGTTGTTTCGGTGAACAGTTATTGTGAAATGTCTGTTTTTCTGAAAATAGAGAATTGGGGATGCTTAGGGGTGTGTATGTGTATGCATGTGTTTGCAGGTTAGGGTTATAGGTATGGCTAGATAAGATTATTGTTTTAGTGTGTGTGTGTGTGTGTGTGTGTGTGTGTGTGTGTGTGTGTGTGTGTGTGTGTGTGTGTGTGTGTGTGTGTGTGTGTGTGTGTGTGTGTGTATGTAGAAGTAATCTTTTATAGCTGTAGTGTTAGGAGAAGTTTTTTTCTAAGGTAAGTTGTTGGGTTAGTTTGTAAGGTCACAGTTAAGGATAGGAGTGGGGTTAGGGTTAGGGTTAGTGAGTATTACTAAAGTGGAGAAGTTGGTTGCTCATGCTCCCATAGTAGTCGGTTGCTTTTGCTTGGCGCTTTGCAGGGTTTTCAGACATAAACTGAGGCTGGATTAATCCACCTGGATTTGTATATCAGTCCAGTTTCTGTCCTGGAAGATTATTAAAATCTGCTTTAATCTGAAGAATGGCAGAGGTATGTATATGTAGCTAGATAGATAGATTGATAGATATAGGCAGATAGGTAGATAGATAGACTCAAGAAATCACAGATCTTGAACTAAATACAGCGTATGCAGCCCTCAATACTTTAAACATCCTTCTTCTAACTGCATTCAGTCTTACCTCTAAATTGAATCTTGTTTTTCAGATTTCCATCTCTCTGAGCAGAGTCACCTTCCTGTATGTCCTAAATTTGTTTCCTCATGTCATAGATATTTTGATGCTTTCTGCCTTATTTCTTAGTGTTAGACTTTCATTATAACACTTTCCACCCATACTTTTAAGTGCATTGACAAAGTTTTCTCCATACCTCTCCTGTCCTGATCATCATCTTCTACTCTAAATATCACAACAATGTTCAGTTCCTTCTTGGTCCTTAGTAATATTGCCTACCCTTAAAAATTGGGACATTTGTGTGACTAATGGAGGATATGTAAGAACTCTTTTGAGTAGTTGTAAAGAAGCCTTCTAGAAAACACTGCATTCATGATTCATACAGATGTGGTTGCTTTTTGGTCTACTGTCCATGTATCTCACTCTTCAGTGAAGTCTGACCATGAAAATATGTCCTTCTTCTCTACTCTCCCTACAGCAAATCTCACTGAATTTAAGGACCACAAATTTACCAACCTCAATCTACTCCAAGGTGAAATAACAAAATTCACTTATGACTGCACCATCCATGACTTTAGTAATCCAGGAAGCTTCACTAAGGAATTCTACACCCATTGGAAAAATGCATAGAGTTAGCATTACCTATCAGAAACAAGTATTATAGAACATTCAAAAATAAGCCATACTGGTGACTTACTACTATAAATAAACTCTGCAGCAAAACAAGGGTGGTCTTTACATTGTATAGCAGATCCAAAACCCGCTATTTTAAAAGAAAATATCCAAAGCATTAGAAAAATGAAAAAACACTATTAGGTCCACTGAAGGAGACCAAGAACTTAGGATGGCATCTAAAATCAATGATAATTATAAATCCTTTGGTCTCTATGTTAGAAAACCAATAAACAATATGCAACATTGCTCTGCACTTAAGATCCCTTCTGTTCTGACCCAATCAACATGGCCTGCATCCTTGCACACAAATTGAATGTCAGATTCAACCCAGAGACTTCTATCCAGAGTGATGAACTCCTGAATCTTTTGCTCCCCAAATTATATTTAAAAATTGCTTACCGAAAGTGCTACTTGAGACAAAAATACTCCATACGACATAACAATATAACTGGTTGCATAATTAACAGCGTTAAACACGCCCTTGCAGACTCACACCTCAAACTGTTTATCATAAGATTTATTACCAGTTTTGTCCCTTATGATTGATGCACAGCAGTGGTGGTGACCCTCCATAAGGCTGGCTTTACAACCAACCTAGTAATTACAGAACTGTCAGCCTTAAAAGCCTCACTTGTAAACTCATGGAACATCTTATAGACTGAGCTCATAAACTGTGATATCAAGAATGTTGTTAGACTTGACCCCCAACAATCTGGTCTGGAGAGGGATATATTATGAAAATTTTACCTGCTAAATTTCTTTGAAAACTTTACACTGGCTGTAGATGGTGGCCATGCGATTCATTTAGTGAATCTTGACCTGGCTAAGATATTTAACACCATTCTCCAGCAAGCATCATAAAAAACCTAAATACTTTAAAAATCAACTCATAATTGATAAAATAGATAGCAAACTGGATGAAAGACAAAGTCCACGCAGTGCAAGTTGCAGGTGATTCATCAGAAAGTATGAAGGTGACCAATGATGGCCCTCAGGGCTTGGTGCTGGGACTTCTACTTTTTTATTCATTTTTCAGATCTCGAAGCAGAGAACCAAGACTTCTAGCTAAGTCTGCAAATGATGGCAAACTTGGGGTTGTTGCCAGATAACTCTATGATACATATGAAGCAGTCTGTAAAATGACTCAGGGCTCCAACACCCAAAGACCCACTACCCTGATACTACCTCATCCCACATCAGGGGAATTAAGATTCCGTATTGTCACATCCTGGGTATTATTGGCTAGGCTTGTAAAGGTTCTTGCATTAGCCTAGTAATCACCTATTAAAGTATGAACCTATGAACCAAAAAACTGGGAAGACACAAAAGTTACCTAGCTAAAAAGATCACAAGCCTAAAGTTCCTGAACTACCAAGAGAGGCTGGAAGCACTAGGCCTTTATCCAATATCTTATAGTCTTTTGAGGGGAGGTCTTGCCTCACTTAGTGCACCAAGACCCATTTATCTTGGACTTCCTGTTTCTCCATGAGTCCAATATCACCATCAATAGTAGAACTTGGGGACAAAAAGCTTCACTAACAGATAAATAAAATATGATGAATGAATAAGTTTATAACCCAGCGTCTCCTAAACCTCTTGAATAAATTTCACCTTTGTGTTAACAGTGCAGCTCATTACCTTTGTGTTCACAGTGCAGCTCATTACCATTGTGTTAACAGTGCAGCTCATTACCTTTGTGTTCACAGTGCAGCTCATTACCTTTGTGTTCACAGTGCAGCTCATTACCTTTGTGTTCACAGTGCAGCTCATTACCTTTGTGTTCACAGTGCAGCTCATTACCTTTGTGTTCACAGTGCAGCTCATTACCTTTGTGTTAACAGTGCAGCTCATTACCTTTGTGTTAACAGTGCAGCTCATTACCTTTGTGTTCACAGTGCAGCTCATTACCTTTGTGTTCACAGTGCAGCTCATTACCTTTGTGTTCACAGTGCAGCTCATTACCTTTGTGTTCACAGTGCAGCTCATTACCATTGTGTTAACAGTGCAGCTCATTACCTTTGTGTTCACAGTGCAGCTCATTACCTTTGTGTTCACAGTGCAGCTCATTACCTTTGTGTTAACAGTGCAGCTCATTACCTTTGTGTTCACAGTGCAGCTCATTACCTTTGTGTTCACAGTGCAGCTCATTACCATTGTGTTAACAGTGCAGCTCATTACCTTTGTGTTCACAGTGCAGCTCATTACCTTTGTGTTAACAGTGCAGCTCATTACCATTGTGTTCACAGTGCAGCTCATTACCTTTGTGTTCACAGTGCAGCTCATTACCTTTGTGTTCACAGTGCAGCTCATTACCTTTGTGTTAACAGTGCAGCTCATTACCTTTGTGTTCACAGTGCAGCTCATTACCTTTGTGTTCACAGTGCAGCTCATTACCTTTGTGTTAACAGTGCAGCTCATTACCTTTGTGTTAACAGTGCAGCTCATTACCTTTGTGTTCACAGTGCAGCTCATTACCTTTGTGTTAACAGTGCAGCTCATTACCTTTGTGTTCACAGTGCAGCTCATTACCTTTGTGTTCACAGTGCAGCTCATTACCTTTGTGTTAACAGTGCAGCTCATTACCTTTGTGTTAACAGTGCAGCTCATTACCTTTGTGTTAACAGTGCAGCTCATTACCTTTGTGTTCACAGTGCAGCTCATTACCTTTGTGTTAACAGTGCAGCTCATTACCTTTGTGTTAACAGTGCAGCTCATTACCATTCTTGAAACATTAACTAGATGAGTAGCCACAGATTTACTGCAGGCATGTCCACCCTATAGAAAGGGACAGTACCGGAAAGGTAAGAATGGTCATGAGACACAGTGGTCTTGGAATATCTATGAATCTATAAGAAATGTTAATTATTTAGCTAGTGGTAGATTATGTTAGTGTATTGTTATACTTATTATCCAATTTTTACAGTTAATTTCATTTGTGCATATGCTACTTATGTTAAAGCTGCAAGTAGTTTGAACGCAAAACACAGATTATGACATTTCTTTAGGTTTTAGTTTCACTCTTGACTCAATTTTTCCTTATGAACACACTCATAAAATGATATCAGTGTAGGTATTGGTAGTGGGTTGTATACATCGGCAAAGCATTATGGGTATTTAAAACCACTGCACTTTTTTTAGAGAAATAGCTACTTATTTCCATAATAGTTTCACTAACAAATCATCATAAGTTAATTTCCAGTGTAGGTTGTTCATCTGTGAGACATAGCTGACCAATTATCTTACTAGAATATAAAACATCCTTGTTGCTACACTTGGCATACATAAACAGTATCATATACACTAATGTAAGTAGCAAGACATTGTGGGTTCACTCTTTCATTATGTTATGCCAGGGATTTTCAGCTTCAAGAAAATTTCTATGGGTTGGGGCTTATTAACAAAATCATTTGTAAAAATTAACATACTTTTTGCGTCAAATACTGCAAAGCTTGATATTGATATTGTAAGGAGATTACTCCTATCATTAAGGGCTGATTATGGAAAGTGTGATAATATACTTTAAGATAACCCTTTCTTAATTGTTTCTCAAATGGAAATAGCTACTATCAACATGAAAACTGAAGGAAACACTTCATGTTACAACTTATAACTAAAAGTTGTGGAAATATTGGAGAGAATATACTGTAATAAATTATTAAATCGATTTGTATTCTGAAGATATCAAGTGTCTTTATATGGTTAGACACTTTTGTAAATAATTTTGTTTTATTCTGATTTGTTATGACATTCCTTTTCTTTTTTAAAAAAACTTATGTGCTTGATCTAATTAAAATGTATGCTTCTATTTCAAATTATGAAAAGTTATATTCATTTAGTAAAAAATCAATAAAAATACGTGAGAAAAAAAATAACCCTTTCTGAGTGACGAGCACCTAATTTACTTAGGACTGAAGTTAACAAACAAAATTGAAGGGTCATTGCCAGTGAGCATTTTAAATAATGTAAAACATCTATATGGAAAATGGAAAAGAATATTTGTCTAGATGTAACGCAAAGAAGTCAGATACCAACTGATTTGTTGTGCCACTAGTATTATGCACATATTATAGTTTGCCTTTCTGTCTGCCTCTCCCACATGTAATTTTTAGCAGAGGAAAAAAATACAAAATGTATGTTGGTAGGAGAAAACGTTGGGTGTCACTGAACATTATAACTTTGTTAACAGAAGCAGAAGGGTCGGGAATCATTGAGTTTGAGATATATTGCAGTACATCTGGCCTTAACATGTTACAGAGGATTCTGCAACAACCAACCACTCATGATGGAAAGCCATATTACGACAACTACTGGAAGGGATCAAAGGAATGTAAAATGATTGAGGGAAAGAAGGTTTGACAGGAAAAGGGGCAGAGAGAGAGATGTTGAAGGTGGCGCAAATAAAATTATTAAAAACTTGCTGAAGGAGAACAATGCATTAACTTGGGTGAATGAGTTGATTGCAATGGAAATACTACAAGAACAGAAATTCACAATAGTCATAGGTTCATAGGTTCATAGGTAGGTACTAGGCTATTGGCCCTAGGGCCTATACAAGCCTAGCCAAAAAGGTACCCTGGCTTTTGCCACCCAAGAAAATTATTTTCCTGTGCCCCTGTCAAGCAGGACCACAGAAGTGATTCCTGGGGTGAATTTCCTATTACCCATCCAATCATCAATATTTTTCTTGAAGAGTGCTAATGAGGAGCTCTGTTTGACATAGATAGGTAGTCTGTTCCAGAGTATGGGAAGTCTCTGGGACAGGAATCTATCCCTCCAGAATGTTCTGTTTATTGTGGTGACAAGGTTTAGGGCCCTAGTGCATGTAGCTCGGAGGGACTGGGATTTCTTCATTCATTTCTTCAAGTGGAGCATGTCCAACAGCTCTGAGTTTGACATAGCTTTGTATGTTAGGCAGAGATCACCTCTTAGTAGGCGATATGTGATGGAGTAAAGCTGGAGAATTTTGAGACGGTCTGCAAAGGGCATCTGTTTGAGGCCAGTAATCTTCTTTGTGAGGTATTTTTGTAGCCTTTCCAGTTATTGTAGATGTCTTGTGAGGTACATACCAAAAGGGGCGTTGTACTCTATAATGTGTCTAATGAGTGAAGAGTAGAGGGGAACAATGACCTCTTTTTTTCTGGATGGGAAACCTTTTGTGATGAGGTGTGCCATGTAGAAGGATTTCCTGATCACTGTGGCGATGTGATCATCAAACGAGAGACTACTGTCAACCTGTGTCCCAAGGTGTCTTATCACACATTCGGTGTTAAGTAGACTACCACCTATGTGGTAGTTCATGGTTTCAGAGCTTTTAACAAAGGGGATGACAATGCACGTTTTGGCATTGAGCTTGAGACCATGGCTTTGACACCAGGCATCTGTCTCAGTGAGGCCCTTTTGTAGGATGTCCACATCGTTAGGAGTTTCGATTATGGATCCTAGTTTGCAGTCATCTGCGAATTTATTTAGCCAAAGATCTTCTCTTTTAGCCTGTCCTTCAGAGAAGTAGATACCAAACAGGAGAGGACCAGGACTGAACCCTGTGGTACTCCACTTGTCACTGGTCTGAAGTCTGATTTGGAGTTTGCTACTTTCACAGTGGGGGTTTTGTCAATAAGCCAGTTGGCAACCCATCTTGTTCACATAGGGATTTATACCTAGTTTAGTGAGTTTATCTATAATTCCAGAGTGGGGGATGGTGTTGAACACCTTGGCAAGATCTAGATAGGCTGTGTGAACCATCTTACCCTCATCTATGGCTTTGATGACTACTTCAAAGAAGTCTTTTAGGTTTAGGAGACATGATCTGCCTTTTACAAACTCGAACTGTGTGGGGTCCAGAGGTTGGAGATCTCCAATATCTTTGTTTATGAGTTCCATGATGATATGTTCCATGGCCTTGCAGACCAGGCTTGTCAGGCTAATGGGGCGGTATTTCCCAGGGTCTGTTGTGCCCCCCCCTCTTTTTGAAGTGGGATAACCGTCACAGTGCACCATTCAATGACCAGAAAGCCTGAGGTGAGGCTATGATTGAACATGGTACTTAGGTGGGGTGCCAGTTCATTCTGTAGTTTGTGTAGAAGGCAGACTGGGATGTTATCAGGTCCCATGGATGTTGTATTCTTGGCTTTGGAGATTGAGGTTTTTACCTGTGCAGCCATGATTACAGGAACTTTGCATTCTTCCGGTATAAAGATGGGCCCTTTAGGGGGTGAGATGGGGGTAAAGTTAGAACTGAACCTATCTGCCAGGATGTTGGCAATATCAGTTGATTTTGTATATTTAGTGTCATTGTGCTGTAATTCAGAGCAGATATGAGTGTTGCCATTGAGATTCTTGACATAGCTATAGAATGCTTTGTGGTTGTCTTTAGAATCAGTGGTGATTTTGTTTTCATAACTAGCTTTGGAGGATTTTATGAGGGATCTCAGCTTCTTACTGAGGCTGACCAGGGAGTTTCTCCAATCATGGGATTTTACTCCTTTTTGCAACAGTTTCTTTCTTCTGTTGTAGATTTTGTTAATGGCAGAAGACCACCAGATTGGCTTCCTTTTTTTGGAGGATAGCATCTTGGTTCTGTTAGGGATAGCACGATCCATGCACTCATGTAAAAAGATTTTCAGGTGATTAATATAATGGGATCACTTGCTCATAAGAGGAAAAATAATGAAGTGGAGCTATACTTGGATAGGTATCTATATGATGTTATAAAGAAGGAATTGCATAATACATTAATAAGGAAGTTAAAGGCTTTCAAATTGTACACAGTTCCAAGGGATGATTGATTAAAACTGATCCTTTGGTGGATAGAAAGGAAGGAGGAACATCAAAGTAAAAAAAAAGGAGTCATGATAAATCATATTAAATTTTAAAAGATGAAGGTGGCAAGGAATCAAATAAGTTTAGAGTTACTTGGGAAAATCAGCTATCTTCTGCAATTTCTGCAAGGCAATTCTGGTCTACAATTAACTCTAGCCTTAATCCAGGCAAAGTAAACACCCCCCACCATCTATTCCTCCCTCCTCCTGCAGTATAGCTGAATCCTTCAACAAACATTTCACAAAAAACATTCTATCACTTACCAAACAACACTTCCCTACATTAGCTCCCCCCACGCCACACACCAATCCACCCCACGCTGCCTTCTCTTTCTCATCAGTACCCACCTCCTTCATAAAATGACTTCTGACAAAACTCTAACCCACCAAATTAGCAGCTGACAACCTCCCTGCTGGATATCTAGAAACAGCTGCTGCAGTCCTAGCATACCCTGTTTCCATATTAAACAACCGTTCCATATCGGAATCCCACGTACCATCTTTATGGGAAATATCCCACAACATTCCCCTCCATAAAGGTGGCCTCTCCACTGACCTCGCCAATTATCGCCTCATCACCATCCTCTCTCCCCTCTCCAAGATACTAGAAAAATGTGTCAACACTCTGGTCTCTAATTACCTCCTAACCAATAATCTCAGGCCATATCACAGCATGACCACCGCTCTGGTCTCCTTCACTAACACTATCCTTCAACACAGAAACAATGGCCTCTTCTCCTCTGCTGTATTTCTAGATCTATCTAAGGCTTTTGACATTGTATGTCACAGACTACTACTCTCTGCTCTCTCCAACCTTTCTTTCTCCAAACCAGCAACCAACTTGGTTCCACAGCTACCTCCACAGCCATCAGCAATCAGTTATCTGGGAAAACAGCATCTACCCTCATCTTCCAGTTAACTTCAGTGCCCCCCAAGGCTCCATTCTTGGCCCCCTTCTATTCTCCCTCTTCACTAACAACCTGCACACTGCCACCAAATAAGCATCTCTCATACAGTATGCTGACGACTCCACCCTCATCTGCTCTGCCCCCACTTTACCAGAACTCCAGCAGATCACACAGGAATCATTCTCATCCATAGAAAGCTCCTACTTAACCGCAGTAAGACCGAACTCTTCATCTTCCAACCATTCAAATCCACCCCAAACTCCCACCATTTTAATATATCTCCCAAGGACAGTACCCCCATCTCTACATCAGTTCACAGCAAACTACTCAGTGTGGAGATTGACAACAATCTCAAATTCGACACCCACAAATCTCTTACAGTAAAAAAAGTTCACAGAAGACCCAGTGCTTTATATATAATAAATCAATACCTCACCAAGGCTGCTAGAATCTCTATTGCCAATTCCCAACTAATCACCACCTTACTCTATGCATCTCCCATACTTACTAATCTTAGACAATCAGACTTAAACAAACTAGAGACATGCTACAAAAAAGCTGCAAAATTTGCCACTGGTGCTCCCTACTGCAGTCACCACTGTGTCTCCCTTAGAGAACTAGAATGTCTCAAGCTTCCACAACTCCTTCATCTAAATCAATTCTCCATTGCCCACAAAATAGTAAATGACCCACTCAAAATCCCATCACTTCAATCACTCCTCCAACCCTACCACTCCTCCAGACCCCTACGCTCCAGCAACAAAAATCTCCTCCAGATCACCAAAGCCAAAAACTCCGCAGGAGAAGCCCTATTTTCCTGTGCCCTATTCAAGCTTTGGAACAACCTTCCCCCAACCATCAGTACCCTAACTTCCAACAGTCACTTCAAAACTGCACTTAAATCTCACCTAAATATTCACTGGTTCTGTCCTTGCCCAAACCCCAACTAAATACCCCTACCCCCTGCTCTTTTTGCTCTCACCCCCACTTCAATCTAGCTAACTTAATTACTATATACTAGTTCTCTGCTTAGTTAGTACACATCAGCCGATTACTACTGTATAGTGTGAACTTTTAGCCTATAAGTACTGTGTAACGTTAAGTTGTTTTACTGCTTTAGTTTAGGGCATTTTGCGTTGTTTAAAATGTATTGCTCTTGACTATAACTATAACCATACCAAATGTTTTCTCCTGTATTATGTGTCCTCTTCCTTATTACTGATTGTATATTACTCATATAAAAATCTGTGGAGCTTTTCTCCCCAGGCCTCTGCTGAAAAATGACCTGTGTCCAGACGGAATTTCCTGGTAAACAAATGTAAATAAATAAATAATAAATAAATAATGATTATGCATATAGATTCAGAAGGAGTTATTCTAGCATCAGATGTATACAAAAGTGAATGTATTTAGATTCATTTGGATAGAACTACCTCTTTAAATATTGTATACTCCCACATAATTCTGTAGAATGCACCAAGTATACTCATTTGCTGGAGATATGATACTGTCTTCATTTTATATATACCTGAGTGCCATCAGGAGGTCAGGGCACAAACAGGATAAAGCCTAACCACCCAATGACATCTGCATAAATGATGGCATCTACTGGGCAATTCTTATTCTGTGCTGCAGATCAAATGGGCCCGTCGGTCATGAGGAAGCTGATGATCAGCAGGCAGTGAGGCCCAACGAATGGCAAAAAGAAGAAGAAGAAAAAGGCATCAAGCAAATTTTGAAAGAGATAAAATGAACAGAATTGTTGTTGCTAAATGTCAAAATATGAGGAAAATATATGTCAAAATAGACACCATGGATACTGCAGATGGAATGAACATGTGGGTCATGTGTAATAACTTCAGTGTTATTGCATATTATATTTAGAACACTTTTCTTTGAAGTTATTTATTTTTAAAGCTTTTTTTTTAATTTGTAAAACCTATATTGCAAACGAATGTGAGCTATTAGAAGGTATCACTTGCTCCAAATAAGGATTTATTTTTGACATATGTTATCGTTTGATTAATAGATAAATAATAGATACTGCTGTAATATTGCTTGTGAATTGATTACATCAATAAAAATGAAGATGGCTGCAAAGCCAATGCCTCAGAAATATTAATTAACATGGTTATACAAGAGAAGCATATCTCACATTTCTGTTGACATAAAGCAAATAGTATTCTTTTAATGGCAATCCATGTATTTAGATGATAAATAGGCTCCAGATATAAAGTAATTGGACCTTAACAAGTGATCTGTCTTCAGTTTTACACAGAATAATAAATTGACAATTTAGACAGATAGCTTACAATATGAGATATTGCTTAATGATTTGGTAACAAAAAGGGAACAGACACATAGTAAATGGAGTTTGCTCAGTTATAGGAATAGTCATTTATTTATTATTTTTATCTATTGCATTTGCTTACAGGGACAGCCAATCTGGGCAGATAATCTACCCCTTTTCAGAAGAGTTAAAGCTCAAGTTTATAATAATGCTTATTAACTAACCTCTTTCCATCAAAAAAAATTACACTGACACCATGAAAATGTTTTTGTTATAGGTTCATAGGTGTTTACTAGGCTCATGACCACAATGGCCTTTTTAAGCCTAGCCATGCATCCCAAACCTCTGACAAGTTCTGATACCCTTGATAACTGTAAACATGTGCCTGGGAAATTAACCATTTACAGATTACCTGTGTCCATTAGAGACATAGGTGCCAAACCAGGGATGAATTTCTGGTTTCTCATCCAATTGTCCAAGTTTCAGTTGAATTGGGTTAAGGAGAAACTCTGCTTCACATGGATGGGGAGCCTGTCCCATAGATTGGGCAGTCTCTGATATACATACTATCTCTCCAGTAGGTCCTATTTATATCACAGGCAAGGTTTAAGTCTTTAGAATGGGTACTTCTGGTCCTACTTGTTTTGTGGATATGCAAGAGGTCCATCAGAGTGGGGTCAGACAATGCCCTGTATGTCAGGCATAGAACTCCCCTCAAAAGCCTGTAGGAAACAGAATACAGGGATAAGGTTTTGAGGTGGTCTGCACAGGACATTTACTTACATCCTGTATTCTTTTAGTGAGGAACCTCTGTGGATGTTCCAATTGTTGGATATGCCTGGTTTTGTACATACCAAAGGGGACATTGTAGACAATGATATGTCTCTTGAATGCTGAATACAGTGGAGCAATGACTTCCTTGGACTTAGATGCCATACCTTTGTTTATAAGTTGCGTAACATAGAATGATTTCCTCACCACTGTAGACATGTGGTGGTCAAAGGCCAGATTACTATCTAAATGTTTCCTTAAGTCCCTGACCAACTCTAAGGGGTGTATTATCAATATGATAGTTACCAGGGATGGATGACTTCCCAAAGGATAATATTATAGGTTCATAGGTAGGTACTGGGCTATCTGCCTGAAGGCATATATTAGCCCAGCCATGTTGTGCGATATTCACCGCCCCTTTGGTTAGTTCCCTAGGCCATTGATCTAACAGCTAGTACCCTTGGCCCCTATGCATTTGTTGGCATTTAGTTTTAGTCCATGGCTCTGACACCAGTTGTTGGTCTGTGTCAGCCCATCCTGGAGAACATTTGTGTCAGTGTGAGATTCAATGACAGCACCTAATTTGCAATCATCTTCAAAGTTAGTCAGACAGAGACCACTGACATTGGTTTTGACTTCTGAGAAGTAAATGCCAAAAAGGAGTGGTCCAAGGACTGATCCCTGAGGGACTCCATTTGTGACTAGCCTCTTTGTAGAGGTGGACTCCCCTTCCTGTTTTCTGTCTGTGAGCCAAATTGGCTATCCACCAGTTGACATACGGGTTTGTACCTAACCTCCTGAGTTTGTCAATGATGCCGGAGTGGGGTATTGTGTCAAATGCCTTGGTCAAGTCAAGATAGGCAGTGTGAATGATTTTGCCCTCATCCATTGCTTTGGTGACCTTCTCAAAGAAGTCCACCAGGCTGAGTAGGCATGATCTGCTCTTGATGAAACCAAACTTAGTTGGGTGCAGTGTGTGGAGGTTTACTATATCTTTATTGATCATCTTCATGATAATTTTTTCCATGGCTTTACATATTAGACTGGTGAGACTTATGGGTCTGTAGTTTCCAGGATCTGTAGATGGCCTGCCTTTGTGCAGATGGATGACTATTGCCCTTATCCATTCATGAGGCATGAAGCCTGTTTGGAGGCTACAGTTAAACAGTAATTCCAGAGGCCCTGATAGATCATGTTTCATGCTATTTAGAAGGCATACTGGGATATTGTCTAGGCTCATTTATACAGTCTTCTTCATCTTAAAGAGAGCATTAAGGATCTGTTCTCTAGTGATAGTTATATTTGTTGATATTTACTGAGGGAAGGTTGCGGGGGAAAGAGGGGGGAAAAGTTGGAGCTGAAATTATCAGCCAGGAGGTTTGCTATATCTTCTGGCTCAGTATAGGTAACTCCATTTAAAATGAGCTCTGCACACAATTGTGTATTGTCTTTGATGCTGTAGACATAGCTAACGAATGCTTTGTGGATGCCCTTGGCCTGGGAGGACAAACTTGCCTCCAAATTGGTATTGGTAGACTTTATCTGTCCTCTGAGTTGTTTGTCGAGATTGCTTTTATCCTGCTGGGTTCTGCAGAAATTAAGTATAAAATATGCACTGAGTTGCTAGAAACAAATCTCTGCAAAGCAGTCTGTGGATAAAAACAGAAACAATGTTACATCATGAACAGACACTATAGTAACATTATTACATAGTTTGTCTTATTAACTAACATGTCAGCACTCAGAAGAAAAACTCAAACCAAAACAGGATTTAAAAACCTATAAGTCTAGTCAAAGTAAAAATACAATGCCCCAACTGATAAAATATCTGCAAAAATGGACAGCATGATTTTTGGTGTACAGACAGCAGACTCTAATAAAATGCAAAAGAGAAAAGTCCCAGTAGCAATGTAAATTCTAGCTGTACATAAATATGTATTATACCATGACCCCCCCAAAACGTGCACACTGATTGGCCAGCGTGCACATTATAAATCGAGTTATACTAATGGAAAAAGGTCCGGTCACCCGGACTTTTTTCCATTAGTATAACTCACAACAAACACTGTCTCGCTATGTTAAATGGGTTTAACATAGCAAGACAGCTTTAAAATAAGCAACGGAGATCTCCGTTGCTTATTTTAGCTGTCTCATGCTAAACCCATTTAACATAGCGAAAAGCAACGGAGAAAGCAAGATCTCCATTGCTTTTTTACTGTTCGTATGTTAAATGGGTTTAACATAGCGAGACAGTTTTAAAATAAGCAACGGACATCTCCGTTGCTTTTTACTGTTACGCTATGTTAAACCCATTTAACATAGCAAAACAGTAAAAAAGCAATGGAGATCTTGCTTTCTCCGTACAAGCTCTGATGTACTGCGGGCAGTACATCAGAACTGACGGATGCCAGACATCTGCGGAAGGGCAGTAAACAGGCATTATACTATGCCATTATTTAAGAAAAGTAATAGTTTCTTTTCTTAAATAATGTCATGGATAATATAGCAAACTCCACTTCTGGGTGTGGGTAATGCTGTATTTACTCGGGTGTTGGCTCAGGACCAAACCACGCATATTGCTATATTACATCTCCAGTTTAAATTCATAGCCACATTTTCTGGCACAGTCCAGTGGAAAGAAACACACATTAGCAAATGTCTTTCCTTCTTTCCTTCCTTTCTTAATGTTGATGGTCCTAATTCTAACTGTCCATCTTCCCCGAGAGCTGCTATTCACAATGAGCGCCACAACTTGGGTCAAAAAACAAAACAAAACTCAGCCCTAGCTGTCTTTCCATAATTCTTCCTTCTTCCTTCACTCTACCAAGCCAAGAAACTCAACAATCACAGCCACCGCTCTCTCTGTAACCCTCCTTATCTATATGTTCAGATTATACAGTCTGGTTTGGGACACCAATGTTGCACTAAAACACCATCTGCTAATTAATCAGAGTCTAGCCTGATAATGCAACAGGCAATGTAAGAAAAGCTAAAGCACCTCCGTTACTGAAACCATTAGGGTAGGAAGCTCTACAGACTGGCAGCCATTTGCTATCATTGTTCAGAGTCACAATGCCAGTGCGTCCAGTGGAGAAAAGCTCCAAAGGAAATGTACAGCAAAATTATCATTACTAAGTCACAGTAAAAATAACTGTAAGTAATAATTGTATATTAAACAGACTATATGCACTGCTATTATTTTGAAATTTGTTAAAAGTAATCATAAGTTATAAATACAGTAGGGTGCACAAATGTATAGTAAATACAGCTGAAAATAGGACAGGGCTGAGTTGATCTCCAAAAGTAATATTTGCATCCTTGTGGTAGAAAGGAAACATAGGTTATGAGATGGTGAGAAAGTAAGTGAGAGAGATCAGGGGAGAAGAAAGCAAGTGGAAGACAGAAGAAGGTAATGAGAGATAAAACTAATGTGATGGTTGATGTGGATGGTGAAGAGAAGAGGAGTAGATGATGAAAGTAAAAGCTCGGAGGCACTTTTAACTTCACACATTAGGTCCAGGTAAACAGTTTACAGACCATTATGAGACAGTCTATAATCAATGTTTAAAAGGTTGCATAAGATAAGTTGAAGAATTTGAGGCTTCCTATTTATTTGTTTACCTAGAAGGTGGCAAAGGTTCTACTCTGTGTGAAATGCAGTGGAAATCTTTTCCAGAGGTGTGTGGGGGGGTATGCTGGGCTAAAAATCTAATGTGCTAACTTGTCTTATTTATCTTTTGATGAAGGTTTAGTTCCTTAAACTGGATATTTTGGGGAACTGTTTCATCAACGAAGGAATAGGATTTTGAGTTGGGCTTAAAAATGCTGAACGTATTTCCAGTTAATATCAGAAATAAAGACTCATATAACCTGTGTAGAAGTGCTGTAATGTCAGTTTTCCTTACATCATTTACAACATCTGAAAAGAACACCTCAACACTATCTTATAATAGCATATAGTTCTGGTTCTGTCTAATCTAGATCTGAACAAAGATTTGGTGGCTAGTTCATTATTTTCTTTGAGTTTTCTGGTGATTTTACTGCTCTTTTAACAAAAAAAACAAAAACTCCAAAAACAGTATTTGTCATCCTTTGGTCTGTTGATAATACCAGCAAAGGTACTGAAACAATCATTATAGGTTTCTCTTAATCATTTTAGTTGCATTGAACTTTGAATATAAAATATGCAGGTATAAAGTATATAGTGGAATGTCTACTGATGACATGTAGTGTGAAATGTATTTGTGTTGGCGACAACATTACGGTAAGTGTACCATCTTATAATTATATGTCAGAAAATTATAATTTATAGCATTAACTTCTCAATAGTACTGGCTGAAATTTTATGTTTAGGCAGTGAAATGAAGAAAAGCCATTTGTTAAAGATAGTGAGTTGGCAGAGTTCTGATGAAATACAACAAACCGACATTTCTACAAAACCCTTAACAGTAAAATTATTTTAACATTTGTTTATAGGGAAGTCCAACTGGCCTAGTTGCCCATTTTCAGCAGAGGCCTGGGGAGAAAAGCTCCACATGCATGCAAGTACACAGTATAAGAGCACAAAAATTATACAGATCAGAAAAGTATACTATAAAATGGAATACTATACAGTAGTGTTTTTCCAATAATATACAATAATTAATTTATACTTTAGAATGAATAGTGTTTCATATTGAGCCCTACATTATTCAAACTTGATAAATGTTTAAGTTAAATATGTTTTATGATTTTTTACACAATAGCATGTTGTTTATAGGAAAAATGTGCTTTATTAGAGAAAATCAACTGCTGCTCACAACTAGGCAGGAAAACTGATACAGTCAACTAGCAGTGATTGCTAAGACATTTTTTGAAACAGTGGTTGCAGTGATGAAAACTTAAATTAAAAAGCTTATTAGAGAATAATAATGTATGTAATAATTACCATATACTTGAGCAGACATGAGGAATGTCTCCAGCTGTTAACATCTAAAGAAGTGAAAAATACAGCTCCATATTAACTCAGCAAAAAGTCACTGCAATGAACGGCATTTCATTGGAAATGCCATTCTTCGAATCCCACTCATGTGGGGGGATGCACCCTCCTCACTAATTATATATATATATATATATATATATATATATATATATATATATATATATATCAACTCTGAGATCACACTACAGTGAGGAAAGGGCAAATTTCCTGATCCTCACAGTACCATGATCTCAGTATGAACAGTTCAACGAATGGCATGTTCGATGTAAGTGAACCGAAAATGACGTTTCTTGAACTGAATTTCCGCTATGTTAATAGGGATCCAAAAAATACCAGCTCTTCTGTAAAGCATCACTGTGCATAAGATGCAGGCATGGAGATGTCATACCTTATCAAGACCCCCAAAAACCTACAGTGATGGCCATAAAAAGCTCAGATGATGTCCAAATTTAGTAGATGTTATGCAGTAATTGATGCAACATCTTTAATTGTGCAAACATATGACTGACTGGAAAGTTTAGCATAAAATTAAGTATACACTTGTAAAGTAAGTCATACTATCCTTTATGGAAATGTATTAAAAACTACACGATGGTATAAACTTGAAATGCATACTGGACATGGCTGATATGTACTGAATATTTTACAAATGAAGACTAACAGCAAATTTATTATATAAGTTAATAATACACTTTGAAAGATTAATTTGGTATCTGTGCCAGCCACTATGTGCTGTACATCGAAAGAATGTGGCAGTGCTATGTAGGGTCTCTACCAAGCTGTTCATATTGCTGTGGCCCTTCAGAGAAGCACATCCCCATCAAGTTAAGTCGAAGGATAGTGGGGTGTGATCTAATACTCCAGGGGATACTTGACACTACATGTGACCCCGTGTGCTCCAATTAATCTTTACAATGATAATGAGATTCCATTATATTCTGTGCAATAAACCCTCATTACACATTCAAAGCATAAACTGAGTTTAACCATTGCATTCTGGGTGTGACTAAATGGACTCACATATACTTCAGAGTCTTACCTTTGCATGCATAAGGGACACAGGGATGCACCTCAAACTCCAAATGAGGAGCAAAGAGATGCATATACAACAAAAGGGATAGATCATGAAGAAATATTTAAAGGTTAAGGGTCCATAACATAGTGACAAAATCAGTAAGGACACTCTTGTACCATCAATTGATACAGTACCTCTCTGCACTGTCTGTGTCCTCTGTCTTGACATGATAGTTTTGCAAGTACATGTGAGAATGTGTGAAGGAAGACATTTGTGACATGAGAAAGGATGAGGAAGCTGTGCGGCAACCTGTTATGACCTAGCACTGGACTTACTCATAGTGTGACACAAAGATTAAATTACAAAGAATGACCACATCCCATGAACCTGACCTCAGGTATGATTTGCTAATGCACTGAACATGGCCTGTACAAGATGCAGAAATTGATTAGTGAATCTCAGACATTGTTACAACTTAGTATTCAATCCTGTAGCTATATAAAATGAATATATACATACATTTTAACTTGGAGAAATGCCCCTGAAGGTAGCTAGACTTCTGTTTACATTGTAGGGAACAGTGGCACATCATGGGGCACAGGGAATAATCTACAACAAAATGCAGTATACATGCAATGAAGGTGGGGATAGCAAGACACATGCAGGACAAAGGGCAACCAACACTGAAGGAAAGTACCAAATGCAGAGTTCACTCCATGGGGTACTCCGACAGTAGAATACATCACAGAACTGCACCTTACCCGATAAAGTACCTCCACCCAATAGCGTAGATTGCAAAAAGTAAAGCAGAGCACCCTAACAGTCTAAAACAGTGCTTCCAGGACAGGGACTCCCCTACAAAGTACTGGTGACAACTTTTGACTTAGGCAGTGGTTCTACACTAGAACCAGAAATACATGCATCTGGAGGGTTTCTCCCCAGGCCTCAGCTGAAAATGGGCTCTGTCCCAGTCAAACTTTTCCTGTAAACAAATGTTAAATAAATAAGTAAATATTTCTAGTTTTTCTTGCTCCACTAGTTTTCCATACTACAGTTTTTAGTGCAATTATCATGCACTATTGTTTTGAGTCAGAATTCACTGTGCAGCCCACCCATAACATTTCCATTGTTCCTTATGCATGCTTTGTTAAAAGAGGTGATCAAGCTTTCTTTTTAAATGAGTTCTGTCTAGATTTTCTTCACACGCTTGGGTTAGTGACTCACCTTGAAATTAAATTACTTTTCAATCTGGCTGTTATCAGGATGGAAACACTTCAATGAAACATCACATTGCAGCAAAATGCACCACTCCTCAGTATAAGTCCACTAAACAGTAACACCCCCCATGAATATTAAAGCAGTAACCGACAACGTGGTGAGGTATATTGAAGATTTACCCATGGTCGGTATGGTTTAATCATGAGGGTGAAGCCCGAGTGATTAAATAAAGCCAACCGTGGGTAAATTTCAATATACCACAACCACGGAGTCGGTTATTGCTATTACAAAATGACATTATTTAAGAAAAAAAAAACGTACTTTTCTTAAATAATGTCTTTGTATAATGGCGCATTACTGTTCTGCTGGTTGTGGTACACTTCTTCCTTGTTTTGATGTACTAAGCATGCATATGGGACTTGCATCCCACACATACCCAGTACATCAATGCTTTGAAAAATAAGCAACGGAGAAAAGAAAGTCTCCCTTGCTAATTTTTTTCTTTTTTTCTTTTTTTTTTTTTTTTTATTTGTTTAAAAAAATATATTTTGAGGACTTCATACCAACGGAAAAAAGTCTGGGCGACCGGACCTTTAATCTGTTGGTATATTGTGGGATTTACAATGGGCATGCTGGCCAATCAATGTGCATGTTTTGGAATATTAGTGAGGGGTCATTGTATAACATGCAATAAATCTATAATTATTTACTTGTACAAAAAAAGCAAACATTATCAATGAGAAACAAAAATATGTTTTCATATCAATTTACAACTCAAATGGCAGTATTTTTAATTACATAACTTCTACTTGACACTATTCCAGGTTCTAAAACATTTACATTACAGTCTAAGGCACTAGACAGGCCCTAGTATTCATGAACATAATGTTTACATGTATAGAAGTGCTCTGCACAATATAAGTAATATGTCAGCATTGTGTACCACATTTCATAGGTATACACTGAAATGCTGCCATACAAAGGACTGTGTGTGTGTATTTTTTATGAATGAATCACAGGAGTGCCCAGAACACAGTGTTCTTCCTGTGATAGAAACATTACTGTTTTGCACTTCTGTCATTGCAGCGCACACGACACAGAAAGTACAAGACAGTTAATAAGGTATGTAACTGATATATATCCTATTATCTCTCTCTTTCCTCCTGCACTGTGCTCTACCTTCTTGTCTAACTTTAATTCAAGAAGAATTGCCATTCATTAGGCATAATGGTAGATTATGGCAAGGAGGGAATCTGGTATTGATCAAGTTCCCACTGTCAGGTTGCTTGGCATATCATTAAGTGGGGGTGACATAAGTGTGGTTGGGTCGCCAGGCTGCCTGTACCATAGGGTGCCCCATTGTCAGTAGAATTTTTCTCAGCATGCAGCAGAGTTATTTATTTATTTAAGTATGGATGAATGTAAGTATGTATTTATTTATTATCATTTAAAAGTATGCTGTATGTTGAGCAGCATGTCATCAGGAAGGAGGATGGCTGCTCTAAAGAGCAGTGTGCTTTATATCTGTACACAGCTGGATTCCTGTACATTATCAGACTGGTACCAGCACATACACAGGTGGTATGGCAGTGCACTTTATATCTGTACACAGCTGGATTCCCGTACATTATCAGACTGGTACCAGCACATATATGGGTGGTATGGCAGTGCACTTTATATTTGTACACAGCTGGATTCCAGTGCATTATCAGACTGGTATCAGCACATACACAGGTGGTATGGCAGTGCTCTTTAAATTTGTACACAGCTGGTATCCCGTAAATTGTCCGACTGGTACCAGCACATACACAGGTCATATGGCAGTGCACTTCATATTTGTACATAGCTGGATTCCAGTACATTATCAGACTGATACCAGCACATACACGGGTGGTATGGCAGTGCTCTTTATATTTGTACAGAGCTGGATTCCCGTACACTATCAGACTTATACCAGCACATACACAGGTGGTATGGCAATACACTTTATATTTGTAGACAGCTGAATTTTCTTACATTATCATACTGGTACCAGCACATACACGTGTGGTATGGCAGTGCACTTTATATTTGTACACAGCTGGATTCCCATACATTATCAGACTGGTACCAGCACATACACAGGTAGTATGGCAATACACTTTATATTTGTACACAGCTGAATTCCCATACATTATCAGACTGGTACCAGCACATACACAGGTGGTATGGCAGTATACTTTACATTTTTACACAGCTGGATTCCCGTACATTATCAGACTGGTACCGGCATATACACGGGTGGTATGGCAGTGATCTTTAAATTTGTACACAGCTGGATTCCCGTACAGTATCAGACTGGTACCAGCACATACACAGGTGGTATGGCAGTGCACTTTATATTTGTACACAGCTGGAGTCCCGTACATTATCAGACTGGTACCAGCACATACATAGGTGGTATGGCAGTGCACTTTATATTTGTACACAGCTGGATTCCCATACATTAGCAGACTGGTACCAGCACATACATGGGTGGCATGGCAGTGCACTTTATATTTGTACACAGCTGGATTCCCGTACATTATCAGACTGGGACCAGCACATACACGGGTGGTATGGCAGTGCACTTTATATTTGTACACAGCTGGATTCCTGTACATTATCAGACTGGTACCAGCACCTAGACAGGTGGTGTGGCAGTACATTTTATATTTGTACAAAGCTGGATTCCAGTACATTATCAGATTGGTACCAGCACATACACAGGTGGTATGGCAGTGCACTTTATATTTGTACACAGCTGGAGTCCAGTACATTATCAGATTGGTACCAGAACATGCACAGGTGGTATGGCAGTGCACTTTATATTTGTACACAGCTGGATTCCAGTACATTATCAGATTGGTACCAGCACATACATGGGTGGTATGGCAATGCACTTTATATTTGTACACGGATTCCCGTACATTATCAGACTGGCATGAGCACATACACGGGTGGTATGACAGTGCACTTTATATTTGTACACAGCTGGATTCCTGTACATTATCAGACTGGTACCAGCACCTACACAGGTGGTATGGCAGTACACTTTATATTTGTACACAGCTGGATTCCAGTACATTATCAGACTGGTACCAGAACATGCACAGGTGGTATGGCAGTGCACTTTATATTTGTACACAGCTGGATTCCAGTACATTATCAGATTGGTACCAGCACATACATGGGTGGTATGGCAGTGCACTTTATATTTGTACACAGATGGATTCCCGTACATTATCAGACTGGTACGAGTACATACACGGGTGGTATGGCAGTGCACTTTATATTTGTACACAGCTGGATTCCTGTACATTATCAGACTGGTACCAGCACCTACATAGGTGGTATGGCAGTACACTTTATATTTGTACACAGCTGGATTCCCGTACATTATCAGATTGGTACCAGCACCTACACAGGTGGTATAGCAGTGCACTTCATATTTGTACACAGCTAGATTCCCATACATTAACAGACTGGTACCAGCACATTCCTGGTGGTATGGTAGTGCACTTTATATTTGTGCACATCTGGATTCCCGTACATTATCAGACTGGTACCAGCACCTACACGGGTGGTATGCCATTTGTGAATTGCATATGCTCCTTTGGACAGGTGGTGTACATGTGTAGTGTGGGCATGCTGTGCCCTTTTTATATAGTGGAGTAGGATTCTGTAAAATGTCTTGTTTCATTTTGTACAATTCTTCATGAACTGCAAATTTATTTTGTACCCAGTTATTCTCCATATCCCCCCCACTCAACGCCTCACCTCTGCTTATGAGTGTATGCCTAAATTTGCAAACTGAACAAGAACATAACTGACTATGAAGGAAACCTCTCAAAGCTTACTCATTTTAGCTATATGAATGAGGAATTGTGCAAGCTGTCTGGTGCAAAACTATGCCCAAACATGATTCCATAAAAATCTGTGGAAATATGGGCCTCAGCACCAGGGGTGTATTAGTTGGTGGTGAGGGGAGTGTGGCCCCTGTAATATCAGGTGTGCTGTATATTTAACTCCTTTGCATGTGAAGTAGCACGCAAAAGGGGACCTAGTATGTCAGTCATAAAATAAGCCAGTTGCAGACTTAGTGATTTGAAATTTGACCTGCTATATGAGGCAGGTTGGGGCTGGAATAAATGAATGGCTTGGCTCAGATTTGAGCTCATCAGCTATTTTAATTATGTCAAAAAATATCTGAGAACTGGTATACAAGCTAGGCATCCATTATGGTTCTTTTTATTTGTGGCTTACTTGTACATATGTCTTTCCAGCTGCCCCCACTCATCATTCACAGGCAGACTTGTACTTCCTATGCCTTTCCCACAACATCCGCAGTCACCCTGTTATGGTAACAGTGCATTGTATCTCTTCCTGTTTTTTGTTATAGCTTTGACATATTTTTGGTAATCTCCTTGCCCATACACATGGCTGTTACTTAGCAGAATGTTTTTTCTGCCCCACATATATAGAGATTTATACATGCAGTGAAAATCATTATCATAACATGATATACTGATAAGCAGTTCCACAGTGTAACACACCCAACCAGTATGGAAAGTATTAAACATGTCACCTGCTTGGCACTGCAGCTTCCATGGTGGGAGGAGATTTGGTCAGCTACATCCACTATACCCTTCACCTGAAATGGGTGTGTCTGCTCTCTAGACGGCTTCCAAGCAAAATGTCTTTACAATGCTTTACAAAAAATCCCAAAAAATTCTGGACCTCCATCAACAACCTGCTCCACCCATGTAAATCCACTACTCCCAACCCCTTTCCACACAACTCTGCCACTGAAGCTGTCACTCTCCTCAACAACTATTTCATAGAAACTATCCAAAAGCACACACAAAATAGTACATCTCACCCAACCCCTCTATCACCTCTTAACAAAACTCTTCCTAATATGTTTTCTTTCCAACTAGTCCCAATTACCACTATTAAATCTCTTCTAAATAAACTTAAGCGTTACTCCGCCTCTGCTGAGCAACTATCCTCCCACTTCCTAAAAATAGCTGCACAATCCATTGCCTCCCTGTCTCTATACCTATTAATCATTCCATCTCTAAGGCCCTTGTCCCAGATATCTGGAATTTTTTTATACAATCCCTCTTCAGAAAGGCAACAACTCTAATGATGCCTCTAACTTTAGACCCATTGCTATCCTGTCTCCCTTTCTAAAATTTTAGAAAAGTGCATCCATGCTCAGTTACTCAAACACCTTCTTAACAACAATCTCCTTACTCCTACCCAACATGGCTTTAGACCGCACCATAGCACAGCCACTGCATTACTTTCCTTTATTCAGACAATAGCTGAAGCCCATGACAATAACTTGCTCATCTCCTGTCTATTCATTGATCTTTCAAAAGCCTTTGATACTGTCTGTCACTTTAAACTAGTTACTAAACTTTCTGATCTAAATCGCTCTTCCTCCTCCATCAACTGGTTCTCTAGCAACCTCTCCTGCAGGCAGCGATCTAGCCACTGGCAAACTGTACTCTCTCCATTCCTGCCTGTAAATACTGGAGTTCTCCAAGGATTGATTCTAGGCCCCTTCTGTTCAACATATTCACTAACAAACGTCACTCTGTTACTAACCTCTCTGCACTTCTGCAATATGCCAGTGACTCCACCCTTATCACCTCTGCCCACAACATCCCTGTACTCACTCAACAAACCTTCATCTCTGTCAAAACCTGTGTCTCTGATAACCAATTAATATTAACCCCCCCCCCCAAAAAAAAATGAACTCCTTCTCTTCTTCCCTAAAACACTTTCCCAGCAAAAACACTCTTTCTCTATCACCTCTCTTAATAACACCATCATCAAACACGAATCCCATACCAAACTACTTGGAGTAATTATTGATGATGAACTAAAATTTGATACTCATATCCAACAATGTATGAAAAACCCACCAGAAACACGGACTTCTCTATAACAACCAGAAAATTCTGTCACCTTCTTCCAAACCTTCCCTCACTCAGTTCCTTCTTCTGTGGTCTCTTCTCTATGCTGCCCTTGTTCTTGCTAATGTTCATACTTCAGTTATCAGTAAACTAGAGCAATCACAAATTAGCCAGGTTTGCCTCTAATCTCCCCATATAAATCCCACCACTGTCTCACCCTTAAATCACTCCAATGTCCAGAATTCTCTAAACAACTACTTCTACCCCAACTTTACAAGATACACTCTATCTTGAATGACCCCTCTTCCTGGCCTTTCATCTCCAACCTAGTCTCCTACTACAACCCCCATCGTCACCTTTGTACTTCCAGCAAATACCTCCTTATCATATATAAACCCAATAAAAATATAGGAAAGTCCCCCTACCAATAATCTGTTGCACATGCTTGTTACTCACTCCCCTCAAAACATAAGAAGCATTCATCAAAAACACCTGTTCAAAAAGAACTTAAATTTTTTCTTCAGAGTACATGGTCTTGTCCTTGTCTAACGCCTACTTGATCTAGCCTCTTCTCTTCTAATCCTTAACTCCTTTTTCATATTCTACTGTTTACTTCCTTATACTGCCTCATATACCTGTATACCTTCCTTTCCTCTGACTTCCATAGCATATATATTCATATATATCTTTATTAAAAAAATAATAATTTTGATTGAATGGTTTATCTATGTGTATGTACTTCATGTGCGATATTCTCTAGACCTGTCAATTGTTATTTAACCTACTCTATATACAGATATTTTTCTGTTGATTTTCCTATTATGTTTTTTTATAAAAATATGTAATACTTCTGGAGCTTTTCTCCTCTGGTCTCCACTGAAAATGGGCCCCTGGCTCAGTTGGACTAATATGGTTAACAAATGTCAATAAATAAAAAGAAGTAAATAAATGCTGTCACAGATTGTTTGACATCTATAGATTATCACAAAGCCAATGATATCCATCACTACAAATTTTCATTTTCATTTGCATTGCCTCTTTTTTATTTTTTCTATTTTTTCACATTTCTTTTTGCATAATTTACTTATATGATCTTGAAGTAAATTTGATATTTAAGAAAAACTAGTATTTAGCAGGCAAAATTTTTAACACTACATATTAATATTACCTCAGATATGCTTTCCTTCTCGCTGATACTTTCCCATGTTCCATCTGTAACAGTGCAGAGTATTACATCCATGAGCTGTTAACAAACTGCTTCTGTAGTGAGTGATTGAATACAAACTGTTTCTGTAGTGTGCAATTTGATACAAACTGCATCTGTAGTGAGTGATTTGATACAAACGGCTTCTGTAGTGAGTGATTTGATACAAACGGCTTCTGTAGTGAGTGATTTGATACAAACGGCTTCTGTAGTGAGTGATTTGATACAAACGGCTTCTGTAGTGAGTGATTTGATACAAACTGCTTCTGTAGTGAGTGATTTGATACAAACTGTTTCTGTAGTGAGTGATTTGATACAAACGGCTTCTGTAGTGAGTGATTTGATACAAACGGCTTCTGTAGTGAGTGATTTGATACAAACTGTTTCTGTAGTGAGTGATTTGATACAAACTGCTTCTGTAGTGAGTGATTTGATACAAACTGTTTCTGTAGTGAGTGATTTGATACAGATGGCTTCTGTAGTGAGTGATTAGATACAAACTGCTTCTGTAGTGTGCAATTTGATACAAACTGCTTCTTTAGTGAGTGATTTGATACAAACTGCTTCTGTAGTGAGTGATTTGATGCAAACTTCTTCGGTAGTCTGTGATTTGATATAAACTGCTTCTCTAGTCTGTGATTTGATACAAACTGCTTCGGTAGTCTGTTATTTGATACAAACTGCTTCTGTAGTGTGCAATTTGATACAAACTGCTTCTGTAGTGTGCAATTTGATACAAACGGCTTTTGTAGTGAGTGATTTGATACAAACTGCTTTGGTAGTCTGTGATTTGATACAAACTGCTTCTGTAGTCTGTGATTTGAAACAAACTGCTTCTGTAGGCTGTGATTTAATTCCATTAATCTCCATGTTCTCACTTTGTAACCTTAAACAAGGCACTTAAGCAGACAATACTCTGGAACAGTTGAGAAATTGGGATAAGTTCCTTAATGATCTTCAGAAACATAAGCCTAATGATTCATTATGAAGCTATAATTTAGATGCAACTTGTAGCTGGCATCTTGCCAGTTCTTTTCCTAAGCTTCCTTTTTGTTCTGCTTTCCCTCATTTCATTTACCTTTTTCTAATTTAATATGTTTATTATAAAATAAAAATGACAATAGAATATAGAAAGTGTGTATTATTAACTTTAATTGAAAGTTAAAGCTCAAGGTTTAGAAAAAGTATACCTACATCAATATTTCATAATTTCCATTTTTATCAGCCACAACTTTTTTTACAGGTTCATAGAACACTATAGTCCAAGAGCCATTTAAGCCTAGCCAAGTAAACCCCAAACTTATCAAAATACTGCTGATATACTCCAGCATATTTTACAAGTTGTGATATAGGTTGTACACATCAACTGTTCACCGATTGCCCCTATCCATTAGGGACATAGGTACTAAACCAAGGGTAAAAATTTCCCATCCATTGGTCAAAGTTACATTTGAATTTGACTAGAAATGAGCTATGCTTCACATGGACGAGAAGCCTGTTCCAGAGACAGGGTAATATTTGAGAGACATAGCTGTCCCTGCAACATTATGTCAGAGATCAAGTTTAGATCCTTAGAATGGATAATGCTGATGTTATTTATGTTGCAGGTATGCAACAAATCCATCAGTGTAAAATTAGGAGATTCTTTGTTGGCTAAACATAAATTGATGTTCTGCAGTCTGTAGACTGAGTACAGGGACAGGACTTTGAGATGGTCTACATAGGAGCTGCTTATTCCCTTTATTCTTTTTGTGAGAAACCTGTTTGGCCCTAAAAGTTGTTTCAAGTGCCTGGTCAGGTACATACAAAGGGAGTGTTATACTCAATGGGTGGGCTTATGAGAGCCGAGTACAATGGAACATGACCTCACTGGATTCATAGGTTCAAGGTTCATAGATTAGTACTAAGCTAACTGCCCTTGCAAGCCATTTCAAGCCTAGCCAATTATCCCTTGTGAGACTCAAACCCTGCACCTTGTGTTTGTAAGGCAAACACCTTAACCATTAGGCCATCCTCCCATCCTGGATTCCTTGCCCTTACTTATAAGGTGCATCATAGGATGATTTTCTTATCATAGGATATGTGGTGTTCAAAGGTCAGGTTGTTGTCAACATGCTTTCTTTGATGGATAACCAATGGGTTATACATTTAGGGGTGTATTATCAATGTGGTAATACACCCCTTAAAGTAAACCAAGTGGTGTATTATCAAGGTGATAATTTCCAGTGGTGGCCATCTTTCCAAAGGGTACTGCTGTACATTTTTTTATTCGAGTTTTAGTCCATGGCTCTGGCATTAGTAGTGTGCCTGAGTCAGGCCCACTTGAAGGTTATCTGCATCCTTAGGGGATTCAGGAACATTTTCTAGTTTGCATTTGTCTGTAGACATGGTAAGCCAAAGTCCCTTGATGTTTGCCTTGACTACAGAGAAGTAGATGCTGAAAAGGAGAGGCCTCAAAACCTTGTGGGATTCCACTAATGACTGGCATGTTTGTGGAGATGGACTCCCCTATCTTAACTTCTTGTATCCTATTAGGACAGCTGGCTATCTTTTGGGTGACATACAGGATTATGACTAATTTGGTAAGTTTTCTACAATGCCGAAGTCAGGTATTGTCTCAAACACCTTAGTTAGGTCAAGGTAGGCTGTATGGACTCTTTTGCCCTCATCCATAGCTTTAGTTCCTTCTCAAAAATGTCCACCAGGTTACACAGGCAGCCTTGCCTTTTACAAAACTGAGCAGAGGAGAATCCAGTGTTGACAGGTTTATTATGTCACTGTTTATCAGATCTATGATAATTCTTTTCATGACCATGCATATGGGACTAGTTAGACTTATAGAGGTGTAGTTTGTGGATCCAGGTAAACTAACCATTACAGTCCTCCATTCATTTGGAACAAAGTCTGTCTGGAGGCTGTGGTTAAATAGAGATATTTTCATTTTTATCATCCAAAATGCTTTTGTGCAATGAATGCCCTCTGGATTTAATAACATGCTGGAATCTACCTTTTAAACAAATTTATCCTTGCTGACTTTCATGTCTATGGTTGTTTCTAACTCCTAAGAGAGTGAAGAAAAAACATGTTGCAGGATTCATACATCTTTGCAAAAATAGTTTTACCATTTAAGCTTTCTAACTCTTAAAAAGAGTTTACCCCTTATGGTGCCCTAGTTAAACACAGTTAAGCTTATTTCATAAGCTGTAGTTCCATATTCTAAGGAATGTAAAACAACAAAATTATGCAGTCTAGTTTAACATTCATTATACAATCTATTGAAAAAATAGCTATAAATTTTAATTTTAAAACTTACACTGAATGAACATAAATAAATAATATTTTATGTCAAATGATGCAGAAGAAATATGAAGCAGCACCGACTTAGTCATTATCTCACAAACTACCTGTTGCATACAAAGTGAAACAAACATTTTTTTCATCATTTTGTGTGCATTCTGATGAAACTACACAATACCATCTGCTTCACATTGTGATGCTAATATTTCTGAGTGTTTGCAAGTATTAAGTATATAATTAACCTATCCAGAAAAAAAATTCAACCTTCTTTCAGTAGAGTAACAACAATTTAGTGCCATGACTTTGAACCATTACATCTAGCAATTTAGAAGAGTTTTGAATCTTGCACAATAAGTGAAATACTAGTCCATGTATGTTTAATAGTTCAGGTTTTGTACAGCATTTTACAAGCAACTCTCTTTGTATTTCTCACCACAAAGGTTATGGACATAGGCAGAAAGTTGATGTCAGGTAAATATGACCTAACATGGAACCGTATGTGTGCAGGTACTGCAGCACAGTTAAGTATTACTATATCAACTCCGATGTATGTAAAGAGAACTAAATGCAGAACTGGCCAGAATTTAACCAATCATAGCTAACTCATGAATCCCTGACCAGTCAAAAATGTTAGAAAGACAAAGATACAACCTTTTCAGAGAATATCAAGTTCTCCTACAAAATACACACCCACTGCATTTCTGAATACACTAACTCTGAGAATGCAAAACAATACACAACTGCATCACTTTGAGGCCACAAATTAAACCCATGCAAGTTGTTGCAGCACTGTTCTGGGATCATGTACAGAATACCAATACAATGTTTTAGCACTACTTTTACAGGGACAGGGAAAGAGTCACTGCACACCTTTGCACCCCCATCTCCAAATATACTAACTTTGGGATTACACAACAGTGGGTAAAAGAGCAAACTCCTAATAGCCGCTAAGCCACGATCTCACATTAAACAACCCTTAATTGGAAGACATCGTTAAATCATCTTATTCAGCTGTGTACTTGAGCATGTGAATGAAACCCATGAATGAATATAGGATGTATTATGCACATTGCTCATGAGCAAATTATAACACTTAATAAAACAGTAATTGAGCAAGGTACAAGCATTACTTTGTCATAGGTTTATAGACCACCATAGCAGATTTCATTTCATACATGTCACAAAGTATAACTTTCAGAATTAGTAAACTATTGCTGTATATATATGTATATATATATATATATATATATATATATATATATATATATATATATATATATATATATATATATATATATATATATATATATATATATATATATATATATATATATATATATACACACACACACACACACACACACACACACACACACACACACACACACACACACACACACACACACACACATATATATATATATATATATATGTTTTTAATTTAAATAAATACACAAGTGAATTGTGATTTAAATCTGGGCTTGGTGGGGACATTTCAGATATAGTTTACATTTTCAAACATCATCCTTTTTTTCTCAGCATACATGTACCCAACCAAGTTCACACTATACACATCTTTGAACTTTTAACATTTCTGTATGACTGGAATGATGTTTAGGTCATCTAAACTAATTACCAGCCAAACATGAGACAAGTCTTGAAGGAGCTAGGGGAAAATATACTGCTGACTGCAACAAATAGGATAAGGACCAACTATGATCAGATATACCACTGACTGCAACATATAGGATAAGGACCAGTTATGGTCAGATATACTACTGACTGCAACATATAGGACAAGGACCAGCTATGGTCAGATATACCACTGACTGCAACATACAGAACAAGGACCAGCTATGGTCAGATATAGCACTGACTGCAACATATAGGACAAGGACCAGCTATGGTCAGATATAGCACTGACTGCAACATATAGGACAAGGACCAGCTATGGTCAGATATAGCTCTGACTGCAACATATAGGACAAGGACCAGCTATGGTCAGATATAGCTCTGACTGCATCATATAGGATAAGGATCAGCTATGGTAAGATATACTACTGACTGCAACATACAGGACAAGGGCCAGCTATGGTCAGATAAACAACTGACTGCAACAGATAGGACAAGGACCAACTTTGGTCAGATATTCCACTGACTGAAACATATAGGATACAAGGACCAGCTATAGTCAGGTATACCACTGACTGCAACATACAGGACAAGGACAAGCTATGGTCAGATATACCACTGACTGCAACATATTGACTAAGGCCAGCTGTGGTCAGATATAGCACTGACTGCAACATATAGTACAAGGTCCGGCTATGGTAAGCTATAGCAGTGACTGCAACAAATAGGACAAGGACCAGCTATGGTCAGATATAGCACTGACTGCAACATATAGGACAAGGACCAGCTATGGTCAGATATACCACTGACTGCAACATATAAGACAAGGACCAGCTATGGTCAGATATACCACTGACTACAACATATAGGACAAGGACCAGCTATGGTCAGATATAGCACTGACTGCAACATATAGGACAAGGCCCAGCTATGGTCAGAGATAGCACTAACTGCAACATAAAGGACAATGACCAGCTATGGTCAGATAGAGCACTGACTGCAACATATAGGACAATGACCAGTTATGGTCAGATATAGCATTGACTGCAACATATAGGACAAGGACCAGCTATGGTCAGATATACTACTGACTGCAGCATATAGGACAAGGACCAGCTATGGTCAGATTAACCACGGACTGCAGCATATTGACTAAGGCCAGATGTGGTCAGATATACCACTGACTGCAACATATAAGACAAGGACCAGCTATAGTCAGATATAGTACTGACTGCCACATATAGGACAAGGACCAGCTATGGTCAGATATACAACTGACTGCAACATATAGGGCAAGGGACAGCTATGGTCAGATGTACCACTGACTGCAACATATAGCATACAAGGACCAGCTATGGTCAGATATACCACTGACTGCAACATATAGGATAATGACCAGCTATGGTCAGATATACTACTGGCTGCAACATATAGGACAAGGAACAGCTATGGTCAGATATACCACTGACTGCAACATATAGCACAAGGACCAGCTAAGGTCACATATACCACTGACTGCAACATATAGGATACAAAGACCAGCTATGGTCAGATATACCACTGACTACAACATATAGGACAAGGACCAGCTATGGACAGATATACTACTGGCTGCAACATATAGGACAAGGACCAGCTATGGTCAGATATACCACTGACTGCATTAAATAGGACAAGGACCAGCTATGGTCAGATATAGCACTGTCTACAACATATAGGACAAGAACCAGTTATGGTCAGATATAACACTGACTGCAACATATAGGACAAGGACCAGCTATGGTCAGATATAGCACTGACTGCAACATATAGTACAAGGACCAGCTATGGTCAGATATACCACTGACTCCAACATATAGGATACAAGCACCAGCTATGGTCAGATATACCACAGACTGCAACATATAGGACAAGGACCAGCTATGGTCAGATATAGCACTGACTACAACATATAGGACAAGAACCAGCTGTGGTCAGATATAGCACTGACTGCAACATATAGGACAAGGACCAGCTATGGTCAGATATAGCTCTGACTGCAACATATAGGACAAGGACCAGCTATGGTCAGATATAGCTCTGACTGCATCATATAGGATAAGGATCATCTATGGTAAGATATACTACTGACTGCAACATACAGGACAAGGGCCAGCTATGGTCAGATAAACAACTGACTGCAACAGATAGGACAAGGACCAACTTTGGTCAGATATTCCACTGACTGAAACATATAGGATACAAGGACCAGCTATAGTCAGGTATACCACTGACTGCAACATACAGGACAAGGACAAGCTATGGTCAGATATACCACTGACTGCAACATATTGACTAAGGCCAGCTGTGGTCAGATATAGCACTGACTGCAACATATAGTACAAGGTCCGGCTATGGTAAGCTATAGCAGTGACTGCAACAAATAGGACAAGGACCAGCTATGGTCAGATATAGCACTGACTGCAACATATAGGACAAGGACCAGCTATGGTCAGATATACCACTGACTGCAACATATAAGACAAGGACCAGCTATGGTCAGATATACCACTGACTACAACATATAGGACAAGGACCAGCTATGGTCAGATATAGCAGTGACTGCAACATATAGGACAAGGCCCAGCCATGGTCAGAGATAGCACTAACTGCAACATAAAGGACAATGACCAGCTATGGTCAGCTAGAGCACTGACTGCAACATATAGGACAATGACCAGTTATGGTCAGATATAGCATTGACTGCAACATATAGGACAAGGACCAGCTATGGTCAGATATACTACTGACTGCAGCATATAGGACAAGGACCAGCTATGGTCAGATTAACCACGGACTGCAGCATATTGACTAAGGCCAGATGTGGTCAGATATACCACTGACTGCAACATATAAGACAAGGACCAGCTATAGTCAGATATAGTACTGACTGCCACATATAGGACAAGGACCAGCTATGGTCAGATATACAACTGACTGCAACATATAGGGCAAGGACCAGTTATGGTCAGATATACCACTGACTGCAACATATAGGACAAGGGACAGTTATGGTCAGATGTACCACTGACTGCAACATATAGCATACAAGGACCAGCTATGGTCAGATATACCACTGACTGCAACATATAGGATAATGACCAGCTATGGTCAGATATACTACTGGCTGCAACATATAGGACAAGGAACAGCTATGGTCAGCTATACCACTGACTGCAACATATAGCAAAAGGACCAGCTAAGGTCACATATACCACTGACTGCAACATATAGGATACAAAGACCAGCTATGGTCAGATATACCACTGACTACAACATATAGGACAAGGACCAGCTATGGACAGATATACTACTGGCTGCAACATATAGGACAAGGACCAGCTATGGTCAGATATACCACTGACTGCATTAAATAGGACAAGGACCAGCTATGGTCAGATATAGCACTGTCTACAACATATAGGACAAGAACCAGTTATGGTCAGATATAACACTGACTGCAACATATAGGACAAGGACCAGCTATGGTCAGATATAGCACTGACTGCAACATATAGTACAAGGACCAGCTATGGTCAGATATACCACTGACTCCAACATATAGGACAAGGACCAGCTATTGTCAGATATACCACTGACTACAACATATAGGATACAAGGAACAGCTATAGTCAGATTTACCACTTACTGCAACATATAGGACAAGGACAAGCTATGGTCAGATATACCACTGACTGCAACATATAGGACAAGGTCCAGCTGTGGTCAGATATAGCACTGACTGCAACATATAGGACAAGGTCCAGCTATGGTCAGATATAGCAGTGACTGCAACATCTAGAACAAGGACCAGCTATGGTCAGATATAGCACTGACTGCAACATATATGACAAGAACCAGCTATGGTCAGATATATCACTGACTGCAACATATAGGACAAGGAACAGCTATAGTCAGATATAGCACTGACTGCAACATATAGGACAAGGCACAGCTATGGTCAGATATAGCACTGATTGCGGCATATAGGACAATGATCAGCTAAGGTCAGATATAGCATTGACTGCAACATATAGGACAAGGACCTGATATGGTCAGATATACCACTGACTGCAACATATTGACAAACGCCAGCTGTGGTCAGATATACCACTGACTGCAACATATAGGAAAAGGACCAGTTATGGTCAGATATAGCACTGACTGCAACATATAGGACAAGGACCAGCTGTGGTTAGATATAGCACTGACTGCAACATATAAGACAAGGTTCAGCTATGGTTAGATATAGCAGTGACTGCAAAATAAAAGACAAGGACCAGCTATGGTCAGATATACCACTGACTGCAACATATAGGACAAGGACCAGCTATGGTCAGATATACCACTGACTGCAACATATAGGACAAGGACCAGCTATGGTCAGATATACCACTGAAAGCAACATATAGGACAAGGAACAGTTATGGTCAGATATCACTGACTGCAACATATAGGACACGGACTAGCTATGGTCAGATATAGCACTGACTGCAACATATAGGACAAGGACCCACTATGGTCAGATATACCACTGACTGCAACATATAGGACAAGGACCAGCTGTGGTCAGATATAGCACTGGCTGCAACATATTTGACAAGGTGCAGCTATGGTCAGATATAGCACTGACTGCAACATGTAGAAGAAGGACCAGCTATGCTCAGATATAGCACTGACTGCAACATATAGGACAAGGACCAGCTTTGGTCAGATATAGCACTGACTGCAACATAGAGGACAAGGACCAGCTATGGTCAGATATAGCTCTGACTGCAACATAAAGGATAAGGACCAGCTATGGTCAGATATACCAGTGACTGCAACATGTAGGATACAAAGACCAGCTATGGTCAGATATACCACTAACAGCAAAATACAGGACAAGAACCAACTATGGTCAGATATACTACTGACTGCAACATATAGGATAAGGACCTGCTATGGTCAGATATACTGCTGACTGCAACATATAGTACAAGGACCAACTATGGTCAGATATACCACTGACTCCAACATATAGGACAAGGTCCAGCTATTGTCAGATATACCACTGACTGCAACATATAGGATACAAGGACTAGCTATAGTCAGATTTACCACTTACTGCGACATATAGGACAAGGACCAGCTATGGTCAGATATACCACTGACTGCAACATATAGGACAAGGTCCAACTGTGGTCAGATATAGCACTGACTGCAACATATAGGACAATGTCCAGCTATGGTCAGATATAGCAATGACTAAAACATATAGGACAAGGACCAGCTATGGCCAGATATAGCACTGACTGCAACATATAGGACAAGGATTAGCTATGGTCTGATATACCACTGACTGCAGCATTTAGGACAATGACCAGCTATTGTCAGATATAGCACTAACTGCAACATATAGGACAAGTACCAGCTATGGTCAGATATAGCACTGACTGCAACATATAGGACAAGGCACAGTTATGGTCAGATATAGCACTGATTGCGACATAAAGGACAATGACCAGCTAAGGTCAAATATAGCACTGCCTGCAACATATAGGACAAGGTCCAGCTATGGTCAGATATACTACTGACTACAACATATAGGACAAGTACCAGATATGGTCAGATATACCACTGACTGCAACATATTGACTAAGGCCAGCTGTGGTCAGATATACTGCTGACTGCAACATATAGGACAAGGACCAGCTATGGTCAGATATAGCACTGACTGCAACATATAGGACAAGGACCAGCTGTGGTTAGATATAGCACTGACTGCTACATATAAGACAAGGTCCAGCTTTGGTTAGATATAGCAGTGACTGCAACATAAAAGACAAGGACCAGCTATGGTCAGATATAGCACTGACTGCAACATATAGGACAAGGACCAGCTATGGTCAGATATACCACTGACTGCAACATATAGGACAAGGACCAGCTATGGTCAGATATAGCACTGACTACAACATATAGGACAAGTACCAGCTATGGTCAGATATAGCACTGACTGCAACATATAGGACAAGGCCCAGCTATGGTCAGATATAGCACTGACTGCAACATATAGGACAATGATCTGCTAAGGTCAGATATAGCACTGACTGCAATATATAGGACAAGGAGCAGCTATGGTCAGATATACTACTGACTGCAACATATAGGACAAGGAGCAGATATGATCTGATATACCACTGACTGCAACATATTGAATAAGGCCAGCTGTGCTCAGATATACCACTGACTGCAACATATAGGACAAGGACCATATATGGTCAGATATAGCACTGACTGCAACATATAGAACAAGGACCAGCTATGGTCAAATATAGCACTGACTGCAAAATATAGGACAAGGACCAGCTATGGTCAGATATACCACTGACTGCAACATATAGGACAAGGACCGGCTATTGTCAGATATACCACTGACTGCAATATATAGGACAAGGATCAGCTATGGTCAGATATACCACTGACTGCAACATATAGGACAAGGACCAGTTATGGTCAGATATAGCACTGACTGCAACATATAGGACACGGACTAGCTATGGTCAGATATAGCACTGACTGCAACATATAGGACAAGGACCAGCTATGGTCAGATATACCACTGACTGCAACATATAGGATAAGGACCAGCTGTGGTCAGATATAGCACTGGCTGCAACATATTGTACAAGGTCCATCTATGGTCAGATATAGCACTGACTGCAACATGTAGGGCAAGTACCAGCTGTGGTTAGATATAGCAATGACTGCAACATATAGGTCAAAGTCCAGCTATGCTCAGATATAGCAGTGACTGAAACATATAAGACAAGGACCAGCTATGGTCAGATATAGCACTGACTGCAACATATAGGACAAGGACCAGCTATGGTCAGATATAACACTGACTGCAACATATAGGACAAGGACCAGCTATGGTCAGATATACCACTGACTGCAACTTATAGGACAAGGACCCGCTATGGTCAGATATAGCACTGACTACAACATATAGGACAAGTACCAGCTATGGTCAGATATAGCACTGACTGCAACATATAGGACAAGGCCCAGCTATGGTCAGATATAGCACTGATTGCAACATATCGGACAATGATCAGCTAAGGTCAGATATAGCACTGACTGCAACATATAGGACAAGGAGCAGCTATGGTCAGATATACTACTGACTGCAACATATAGGACAAGGACCAGATATATTCTGATATACCACTGACTGCAACATATTGACTAAGGCCAGCTGTGGTCAGATATACCACTGACTGCAACATATAGGACAATGACCAGCTATGGTCAGATATAGCACTGACTGCAACATATAGGACAAGGACCAGCTATGGGCAGATATAGCACTGGCTGCAACATATAGGACAAGGACCGGCTATGGTCAGATATACCACTGACTGCAACATATAGGACAAGGACCGGCTATTTTCAGATATACCACTGACTGCAACATATAGGACAAGGACAAGCTATGGTCAGATATACTACTGACTGCAACATATAGGACAAGGACCAATTATGGTCCGATATAGCACTGACTGCAACATATAGGACATGGAATAGCTATGGTCAGATATAGCACTGACTGCAACATAGAGGACAAGGATGAGCTATGGTTAGATATACCACTGACTGCAACATATAGGACAAGGACCAGCTGTGGTCAGATATAGCACTGACTGCAACATATAGGACAAGGTCCAGCTATGGTCAGATATAGTAGTGACTGTAACCTATAGGACAAGGACCAGCTTTGGTCAGATATAGCACTGACTGCAACATATACGACAAGGACCATCTATGGTCAGATATAGCACTGACTGCAACATATAGGACAAGGACCAGCTATGGTCAGATATAGCACTGACTGCAACATATAGGACCATGAGCCGCAATGGTCAGATATAGCACTGACTGCAACATATAAGACAAGGACCAGCTATGGTCAGATATACTACTGACTGCAACATATAGGACAAAGACCAGATATGGTCAGATATACCACTGACTGCAACATATAGGACAAGGACCAGCTTTGGTCAGATAAGGCACTGACTGCAACATATATGACATGGCCCAGCTATGGTCAGATATAGCACTGACTGCAACATATAGGACAAGGACCAGCTATGGTCAGATATAACACTGACTGCAACATATAGGACAAGGACCAGCTATGGTCAGATATACCACTGACTGCAACTTATAGGACAAGGACCCGCTATGGTCAGATATAGCACTGACTACAACATATAGGACAAGTACCAGCTATGGTCAGATATAGCACTGACTGCAACATATAGGACAAGGCCCAGCTATGGTCAGATATAGCACTGATTGCAACATATCGGACAATGATCAGCTAAGGTCAGATATAGCACTGACTGCAACATATAGGACAAGGAGCAGCTATGGTCAGAATTACTACTGACTGCAACATATAGGACAAGGACCAGATATATTCTGATATACCACTGACTGCAACATATTGACTAAGGCCAGCTGTGGTCAGATATACCACTGACTGCAACATATAGGACAATGACCAGCTATGGTCAGATATAGCACTGACTGCAACATATAGGACAAGGACCAGCTATGGTCAGATATAGCACTGACTGCAACAATTAGGACAAGTACCAGCTATGGTCAGATATACCACTGACTGCAACATATAGTACTCTAAATTTATGTTCTGTTTTCACCCTGCCTCACTACTTTTTATGCTTAGTACATCCACATATATGTTTATTCATTAAAAACTCATTTTTTTCATCCACTATACTATTTATGAAAAAATTACATAAACACAGGTAATGATATTTAAGAACAATCTATACCAACATAATTTCACTATATATCTTATGTTTTTCCTCTATACATGCTTTCTATTATTCCTTTAACACTTTTCCATCTTTTATTACTTGTTGCTACAAATTACACATCTGCACCCATCAGCTATGGGGAAAAAAATAAAACCCGTTTTTAGTACAGGCAAAAAAGCTATTTATTTTAAGTGGATTAGCATTGATCCCTATAACATTTCAGTTCACGCTACATACAGTTTACATTATAGCTGCTTTGGAATCAGAAATGTCTTCCTTAAATATCCAGATCTAAGCATAATAAATATCCTCATAAGCTCTACTTTTGCTTTTTCATCTACCTATGTGCCAAACCATTTCACTGTACAGTGTAGTTCATCAATAAGGGACTCATATCTCCTTCTGCACAGATTTATAAATACTGTCATCATTTTTTAATACCATATTCCTCCTAACTTTGACAAAAGATGACATTTTTCTGGACCAAATACCTTCTTAATGTCTATTGCCAATATCGGTTCACTGAGGGTTCAAGTAAGTTTCAAAGCTATTTTAGTCTAATGCTCATATATGCCTTGCCAACATTTCTTTGCCACCCTAAACATAATATTTTTAACAATAAAGATAAGAAATTATTCCTACATTGTATACCACATTCACATTTTTAATCGCCTTTTTTGTCTTATTCAAATAATATCAATATTTTTTAATCTTTCTTAGAAACAAATCTATTGAGATACAGTTTTTTAATGGCTACGTTTTCCATTTTATTAATGCAAACAGTGCTGCCAACCAAATGATTCTCTGCTACAGCTTTTACATAGCAATTTAAGCAGATGAGGTATTTGTCTTACTTTCCTTTGCCATTCGTTTATCATCCATTTTCTTTACAAATTATTTTAACTTAGAACCTTGCTTGCATTCCTTTCTACTTCTTGCTTAATACAACTGTAGAATCTACACTTTGCAAACATACTTTCTTACAGTTTTTGATAACATCACTACTTGTATGCAGTTTTCATTAGCTTACTTCTCTGCTTAAACTTCCCATTATATCATGCTGTTTCAGGTTTGCTTAGTTTCATGGCACTGTACTTTTTGTTTTCTTAATGCTATTGCAATTTTCATTTGCTAGGTAATTGATGTCTGGTGACTTTTAGACAAGTGAATATAGGGAGGGGGAGATAACACATCTTTTTTTTAAATGGATTTCTGTCTCAGCAGCCAGAAGAGAGGATAAGGGACCAAAAACTATTTAAATAAAAACACCTGGAAATAGCCAATACTGTATCTTCTACTGTAAAAGACAAAACAGCTGGCAGTGATGGATTCATAATTTTTTCAGGATATTTTCAATGAATTACTACATCGATGGCAGTCCACTGAACACAGAAGGCGTTATAAGAGATCTAGGAACACAGGTTGACAGCAACCTCTCTTTTAACCAACACATTGTCACTGTGCTCAGAAAGTCCTTCTAGGTGGCACATCTCATTACTAAGGGTTTTGCATCCAGGATGAAAGAGGTCAGTGTCTTCCTCTACTCTTCCCTCATTAGGCCAATCAGTGAGTAGTACAATGTCCCATTTGGCATGTACCTCACTAGACACCTGCCATAACTGGAGAGTCCAGAAAAGTATCTCATAAGCAGGATCTTAGGCCTTAAACACTTGCCCTACATGGACAGACTCAAAAAACTCCAACTATTCTCTGTCTCATATCACCTACATAGAGGCGATCTCTGCTTGACTTATAAAGCCATGTCTGACCCAGCTCTATTAGAAATGTTACATCTAAAGAAATCTCAATCCCTCCGCACCATATGCTCCAGAGACCTCAACCTCATTACCACAATCAACAGAAATTGCTGAAGAGACAGGTTCATAACCCAGAGACTGCTCATGCTCTGGAATAGACTTCCCATACATGTCCAGCAGAGCATCTCACTGGCCCTCATCAAGAGAAATCTTAATGAGTGGATGGGAAATAGAAAACTCACCCTGGGGATCACTCCACTGACTCTACTCGACAGAGGCACTAGGAACTAAGGTTGGGTGGCACAATGCCAGTGCAATCCTATGGGCTAGGCTTCTAAAGGCTCCAGGTCCATTAGCCTTTTACACGCCTATGAACCTATGAACCTATAAAGAAATGCAGTACCTTACCCATCTTTATGTAATTATGCAAAATAGTTTTTTAAAGACTTGGCAAGAAGTTCAGAACTGCCAAGCATTTCATCTATAAATGCAGAAACAGCATTCTAAGCAAAAATCCTAATGGCAAGAGCTCGGTGCCTGCTACAGTGTCTAACAAGGCTGTCTCTTTCTTTCTTTCTTTAATTTATGATCGATCTATCTATCTATCTATCTATCTATCTATCTATCTATCTATCTATCTATCTATCTATCTACCTACCTATCTGCTTATTCAGTTTGGTAACTGGGGTTAAAGCACTGCAAATGGACATATTTTAGTCTTAGTCCAGAAAAATATAAATGACAGCAGACAAGCAAGTTCTCAAGAAGTATCATGGCTACAAACAAAATGCTGTGTGAAGATAGCAATGCACCAGTAACAGTAATAATAATAGTAATAATAATAATAATGTACACAGTATAAGGGACAACATGAAGACATGGTTACAGTATGGAGGGAAGGGGAGGAAGAAGACAAGAGTGAAACAATGATGGGATGGAGCACAACATCTAAAGGATGGTAAAAGTAAGGGAAGGGCACACAATACGTAGAGATGTCACTGTTAGCAAAGATAAATCACAGAAATGAACTGTATACAGTATGTGCAATATGTAGAGATGTCACTGTTAGCACAGGGATATCACAGAAATGAACTGTATACAGTATATGCAATATGTAGAGATGTCACTGTTAGCAAAGATAAATCACAGAAATGAACTGTATACAGTATGTGCAATATGTAGAGATGTCACTGATAGCATAGGGACATCACAGAAATGAACTGTATACAGTATATGCAATATGTAGAGATGTCACTGTGTCACTGTTAGCAAAGATAAATCACAGAAATAAACTGTATACAGTATGTGCAATATGTAGAGATGTCACTGATAGCATAGGGACATCACAGAAATGAACTGTATACAGTATATGCAATATGTAGAGATGTCACTGTTAGCAAAGATAAATCATAGAAATGAACTGTATACAGTATGTGCAATATGTAGTGATGTCACTGATAGCATAGGGACATCACAGAAATGAACTGTATACAGTATATGCAATATGTAGAGATGTCACTGATAGCATAGGGACATCACAGAAATGAAATGTATACAGTATATACAATATGTAGAGATGTCACTGTTAGCATAGGGAAATCACATAAATGAACTATATACAGTATATGCAATATGTAGAGATGTCACTGTTAGCACAGTGATATTACAGAAATGACCTGTATACAGTATATGCAATATGTAGAGATGTCACTGATAGCATAGGGACATCACAGAAATGAAATGTATACAGTATATGCAATATGTAGAGATGTCACTGTTAGCACAGGGATATTACAGAAATGAACTGTATACAGTATATGCAATATGTAGAGATGTCACTGTTAGCACAGGGACATCACAGAAATGAACTGTATACAGTATATGCAATATGTAGAGATGTCACTGTTAGCACAGGGATATTACAGAAATGAACTGTATACAGTATATGCAATATGTAGAGATGTCACTGATAGCATAGGGACATCACAGAAATGAAATGTATACAGTATATGCAATATGTAGAGATGTCACTGGTAGCATAGGGAAGTCACAGAAATGAACTGTATACAGTATATGCAATATGTAGAGATGTCACTGATAGCATAGGGACATCACAGAAATGAAATGTATACAGTATATGCAATATGTAGAGATGTCACTGTTAGCACAGGGAAATCACAGAAATTAACTGTATACAGTATGTGCAATATGTAGAGATGTCACTGTTAGCACAGGGAAATCACAGAAATTAACTGTATACAGTATATGCAATATGTAGCGATGTCACTGTTAGCATAGGGAAATCACATAAATGAACTGTATACAGTATATGCAATATGTAGAGATGTCACTGTTAGCACAGGAAAATCACAGAAATGAACTGTATACAGTATATGCAATATGTAGAGATATCACTGATAGCATAGGGAAAACAAAAAATAAACTGTATACAGTATATGCAATATGTAGAGATGTCACTGTTAACATAGGGAAATCACAGAAATGAACTGTATACAGTATATGCAATATGTAGAGATGTCACTGATAGCACAGGGAAATCACATAAATGAACTGTATACAGTATATGCAATATGTAGAGATGTCACTGTTAGCATAGGGAAATCACAGAAATGAACTGTATACAGTATATGCAATATGTAGAGATGTCACTGATAGCACAGGGATATCACAGAAATGAACTGTATACAGTATATGCAATATATAGAGATGTCACTGTTAGCATAGGGACATCACAGAAATGAAATGTATACAGTATATGCAATATGTAGAGATGTCACTAATAGCACAGGGAAGTCACAGAAATGAACTGTATACAGTATATGCAATATGTAGAGATGTCACTGATAGCATAGGGACATCACAGAAATTAAATGTATACAGTATATGCAATATGTAGAGATGTCACTGTTAGCATAGGGAAATCACATAAATGAACTGTATACAGTATATGCAATATGTAGAGATGTCACTGATAGCACAGGGAAATCACATAAATGAACTGTATACAGTATATGCAATATGTAGAGATGTCACTGTTAGCATAGGGAAATCACAGAAATGAACTGTATACAGTATATGCAATATGTAGAGATGTCACTGATAGCACAGGGATATCACAGAAATGAACTTTATACAGTATATGCAATATATAGAGATGTCACTGTTAGCATAGGGACATCACAGAAATGAAATGTATACAGTATATGCAATATGTAAAGGTCACTGATAGCACAGGGAAATCACATAAATGAACTGTATGCAGTATATGAAATATGTAGAGATGTCACTGATAGCATAGGGACATCACAGAAATGAAATGTATACAGTATATGCAATATATAGAGATGTCACTGTTAGCACAGGGAAATAAGGGCAGGAACTCAGAGCTGCCTGACGGTTGAAGGGGAGAGTGGACAGGCTTTGGTAACTAGTTCTTGAGTGTTGACAGTACATGGGCAGACATCAGCGTACTTCTCAATCTCAAAAATTCTAGACAAATCTAAAACGAATGGTGGAATTATACAGAGGTCTAAAATCAGGAATTAATGTTAAATATTGCTCTTATAAATTTAGAAGGTTGATTGATTAGCTGGAATCGCATTAAAATTTATTCCTAAAAGGATGCAAAGTTAATATATAATGGTTTGCCATTATTTAGTGACTTCAAATCACAGTGGTTTGCCAGAAAAAAGGCGAATCGCATCAGGGACACACTACAAATATGAGGCATAAATTTGTACATCCTGTGAAATTCTGGAAAATTAAAGGTTATGAATATCACATATATACAGGCAAAAACTATTGCAAGTCTTTCACCTACAGTCTTAAAAGACATTAAAAAGCATTTGAACTGGTGTACTACAAATACATTTGGGAAGTGTTAAACATTGACCAGTTTCCAAAAAGTTATTTATTTATTTTTTGACATTTGTGGACTGGGAATGTCTGACTGAGCTTGTGCCCTTCTTCAGCAGAGGCCCGGGGAGAAAAGCTCCACAAGTATTACATAAACCATGAAAATGTTTACAAACAATACAGTATGCAAGAGGTAATATAAACATGCATTACAATACTTGGATTCACAATTGTAACATGAGAGTTTAAAGGTGTTATTTACAAAAAAGGCAGTAAAACCAAATGTTAAAGTTTTTCATATATCTCCAATACACAAGGACTTCACCATATAGAGGGGGACATAATGAAAGTTAACTCAAAGTTTGAGAAAAGAGTATAGATGCACTGTATATCAAATCTCAGATCTTACAGGCAAAAGCACGTACATCAGTAATCAGAAGCAGAGGGGATGATGATAGAGAGAGCAGGTGACAGAAAAAGTATGGCTATGGATAAAAGAGGGACAATTAGAGATTTTTAAATTAGTAAATAAGAGAGGAGAGTAGTTGTAGTTAGAATCAAGTGAAATCTGAGAAAGGGGAGTAAGCTAAGTGGGAAAAGAAGGGAGGGAGGTAAATATGAGTAGTAGAGAAATTGAGTAAAAAAGGTATTAGGAGTTAGAGTTCTGTAGCGAGAATTACATACAAATTGAAAAGGGCATGTATGTAAAGAGGGTCAGGTGATTAACTTCATGGTAGTTGTATACAGGAGCAAGTCCAGGTATTTGTAAAGTGGACTTTTAGGGTGATTTTAAATGGGAGGTGCTGTGTAATAGATCTGATTGTTAAAGGTAGCTTATTCCAGTGGACAGAGGGAAGATAGTTATAGAGGGTTTCACCAATTGATTTTTTAGGTTTATAGCTGTCAAGGAGGTTTTGGTTGGTGCTTCTAAGTTTTCTGGTTGGGAGGTAGTATTTTAAGATGTTGGAAATGTTAGGGCAGAAGGAGGGTTTGTAGATGATGGAGTGGATAATATTAAGTTGATAGAAAAGAAGTTGATTGGGGAACTCAAGCCAGTTCAGTGTTTTCAAAGCAAAACAGTCATGGGATTTAGGCTGAGTGCTGGCAGCAAACCTAGCTATTTTGTGATATGTATTTTCCATCTTATTCAGTAGTGTTGCCTGTAGGTTAGTGAGGATTTGGGAGCCATAGAAGAGACAAGGTAGGATATAAGCAAGAGAGAGTAACCGTCTTGCCTCTGGTGTGAGATATCTTTTGTTAAAGTATAGTAAGTCAAGCTTTTGGTTAGTATTTTTGATACAGTAATTTATATGAAGGTCAAACTTTAGTTTGTCATCAATTATGACCCCTAGTAGTTTGGTATGGGATTCAACATTGATGGTGGTGTTGTCTAACGAGGTGATAGTGAAGGCTGAGGTGTTATGAGAGTGTGATTTATGCAAAATAGAAGTAGTTTCATTTTATTAGCATTGAGTATTAGCTGGTTATTGGTTAGCCAGGTCTCAATATTTGTGAAAGTTTGCTGGGTTTTGGAAATAAGGTCTGAGAAATAATCAGAGGAGATGATGACTGTAGAATCGTCCACATATTGGATGAGACTTGAGTTGAGGCAGGATTTATAAAGATTGTTAGTAAAAATGTTGAATAGAAGATGGAGCCTTGGGGCACACCTGTGGTGACTGTCAGTGGAAGGGACAGTGTAGAAAGCCATCTAACAGATTGTTGTCTATTGGACAGGTAGCTGCTGAACCAAGAGATAGTGGACGGGGACAGATTAAGTTCTGTTAGTGTAGAAATGACCAACGGATGAGACACAGTATCAAATGCCTTGGATAAGTCCAGGAATAGGCAAGAGACTAGTTTGTTATTGTCTCTGGACTGCGCAACTGAATTGGTAAAAGCAATGAGAGTGGTGGAAGTACTATGGTTCAGCCAAAAAGCATGCTGAGTGGGTGTTAAAAGGTTTTCTAGTAATAGGTGGTATAATAATTGTGCATGGACACATTTACCATGATGTTTGAGAGTGGAGAGAGAATAGCTATAGCCCTAAAACTGGAGATTTCTGTAGATTTTCCTCCTTTATGGATGGGGATAGTATAGAATTTTTTCCAGATAGATGGAACAGTAAATTCGAGCAGTGAGCAATTTACCAGAATAGATATGAGGTACGCAATGGAAAAGGTGGCTATTTTTAGGAAGAATGGTGACAAGTTGTCAGCAGATGGAGAGCACGACTTTAGGTTCTGAAGACGTTTTTTGATATAGGCAGCTGATACAGGTTGAAGAGGAAAAGTGTTTTTGGGGATTGGGGTGTTTTCCAGAGTGAGGGCTAGATGAATCAGAAGCAAGGGTGGAGTTAGGGAGATATGTGCCTTATGCTCACAAGGTAGACATATTTTAGTATCAAGCCCTTCCCCTCTGAATAAAGGAATCAGGCATGGATGCCTTTTTGTATTTACTGGTGACTGAACCATTAATGCAGCGTGTAAGGGAAGCATGGCATCTCCATCAATGGATGTCACTTGGTACTCAACTATGAATTTTGCTGCTTGCTGAAAACTATCTTCTCTTCACAGACTGGTAAGGAGAAATGCATTTGAAAATTAATTATATCAACTAGTGCTACATCTTAAGGCAAAAAAAAATCATAGATATTGCTACATCTTAAGGCAAAAAAAAACATAGATATTTTCTCTGTCGCTAGTAATATGACACTCTCTGAAGGATGTGCCTCTTCTTCCATTCTAACACCCCCCCCCCCCACACACACACACACACACATGCACACATATTTTGGTACTGTGGCACATGCTTCCATTAAGAAAATTCTAGTGCTAAAACTAAAGCCATTGCAGTACAGCTTATGTGTAAAAGCATCGGCATGGAAATGCTCCTGTTAGGTATGGTTAATATTCAAAAGAATGCTTCACCCAAAAGTTCATTATGGCTTAAGGTACAGTCCAGTCACATATAGCAACAAGAAATAAAGTAAGACACAAAAACGTAGAATAAAATTCATATAAAAATGGAGATATAAACTGATATACAGTGGGTTGTATGCATCTTCAAAGCTGCAAGGATTGCAGAAATCTGTTATCACAAATGCATTAGCACTTACCTCAGTCCAGGTTCTATCAACCAAAAGTAAATCACCATATCTACAAAAAAGGCTTGAGGACAACATCTTAGGTATCACTACTCACAGGATAATCAAATGGCAGTGGCACATGGATTCTGTCACACTACACATCAGTAGATGGCCCTGTATTTTGAACAGACGTGTAGCAATAAAAAGGTTCCAGAGGATAAGACAATGTGCAATATTTCTGGGACAAAGATGGTACTATGGGTCACTTGCATCACCCTAGTTTAATAAAAGATTGTAGTAGGGAAAGGGATTGGTATGTTACATTTGGTACAAGTGGTTCAGATCTTTGGTAATAAAAAAACACGTTTGTCATTGGGCACATGCAACAGGAATATCGGTTTGGAAAAATTTTATCAGTATGACTCAGTCATACTGTTTGTCAATTCCAGAAAAAACTCAAAAACTCAGACTGTGTAAGTACTATTTTCTACACACTGGCAAGTGCATCCCCTTCAGTCAGCATGGCCCACATGGATTTTTATCATAGTAAGTCACATTTTTAGAAACATTGATACCCGGATAGAACAGAATCTATATTTAAATCATTACTGGGAACTGCACACTGAAATTCGTTCAATAAATCTACATGTTTATCATAATACTTTTAAAGTATGCAAGATGCTTAATTGGCAAATATATCCTTATTGCAAAACAAGTGTATATTCTACCATAAATTCCATTCAGCTCACCTTACAATACCTGTGAGAACCAAGCTACCTTGAGCATGCATGCGTATGAATTATAAGAGCTTTTTGAAGATGTCAGAGTCTTGTATGAGATCAAAAAAGTCTAGAGAGATTTTACTGTTCTATAACATTATTACCTTGACAGCAAATAAATAAATGCTTAAGTGCATTTATACATGCAGACGAGCAAACATGCATGCATAAATAAATAAAAATAAAACAATAAAAACAAGCTGGGACAAAAGTTGTCAAAAGCTCACTCCATGTTCTTTGGTAGGTTGAATAAAGGCCACACTATGAGAATAGCTGGTCTAGACAACAATTAGATATCTATTGGCAGATAATGCAAATGCTTAAGGTATTGCTAATCTCTTCTATTAACTTTAAGATATATAGAAAAATGGACTTTTGCAAAGTAATGAAAAAGCTTAGGATGTGTTATAGGGCCAGATTATAAAATATGCCGGGCATGGTATAACACACTTCACCAAGCAATTACACCACACCCATGGCTAAAAAAAAAAAAAATATAGGAGTCTAGCACTTTCCATTTAACATAAGCAAATGGGTACTGCCAATGCCCTACACCCAAGTCCAAAAAAGGAAATGGGCGTGTCACACTGACTAAAGTCTGCACTGCATGAGATTCACCATTGTGCAAGTGGCTGACTAAATGCAAAATGCCATAGGAGGAGGGGCTGCAATTAAAAACAACAGGGCATAGAAGAAAAGGCTGCCATTAAAGTCAACACGGCATAGGAGAAAGAGCTTCCATTAAAGAGAACAGAACATGGGAAAAAGGGTTTCCATTGGCTGTCATTAAAGTCAACAGGACATAGGAGAAAGGGCTGCCATTAAAGTCAAAGGGACATAGGAGAAAGGGCTGCCATTAAAGTCAGCAGGACATAGGAGAAAGAGCTTCCATTAAAGACAACAGAACATGGGAAAAAGGGTTGCCATTAAAGTCAGCAAGACATAGGAGAAAGGGCTGCCATTAAAGTCAGCAGGACATAGGAGAAAGGGCTGCCATTAAAGTCAACAGAACATAAGAGAAAGGTGTGTCATTAAAGTCAGCAGGACATAGGAGAAAGGGTTGCCATTAAATCAACAGGATATAGGAGAAAGGGCTGCCATAAAATTCAACAGGACATAGCAAGAGGGGCAGTTCCACCTCAATGTGAGACCTCTGCAGTGCAGACAGTATCTGGTCCAAAGGCGGACTGCATGTAGCATTCAGTTTTGCAAAGCAGGTGGACCTGCTCCACAGATGTCAGGGATGGAGGATTTGTGATCCACGTGAATGCACTACAGTTTGTACTGTTAATCTTCCCTAGAAATTTTACTTACAAAAAATCTTGTAAAGCCTCCACTATGCCATTGTCTAAAATGTTTTGCAGTGGCCAAATGGGAAGCAATGAGGGATTCTAAACAAACAATGGCATGAAGCAAAGCTTGCATGCTAATCCTTGTAAGCTGAGTTTTTGGAATCATAAATATTTTGTTGTAGAACTGATAAGGAGAGAGCATGAGACACTGGTGACTCCATAAAATATATTACAGATCCAGAATTTCCACTGGCCAAATCAATATAAAAATATGTAAGGGGACTCGGTTTATAACTTCAAGAAATGGGTGTTTTACAATTGCTCTTTAGAGGTGCTTCTGAAGGTATTATCAATATGTTCATCTTCTCAAGTACAAGAAGTTCAGTGCTTTGCCAGTGCAAACGTAATAATCATGTTTTTACAGCTGTACTGTGCATTTTTGAAAACAATAACCTTTTTATTGTGGAATGGTTATGCCAAAATGTATTAAAAAAATGCACGCAGTATTTCAAGAAAATGACATGCACCAAGTCAGGGAATGAAAAAAAGTAGTGTGCAGATTTTGGAAAATGCTGTGTTTTTTCGGGACTACGTCTCTAACCCTGTCCTTGAACAAGCATGAGCACTAACTAAAATGCTCATATGTGTTGCCCAAAGGGAAATTTAAGCCTCCATATACATAGGCTCTAAGGTTTCCTGGAAGCAATCTGCTTTATTTATGACAGTAACTTCCTTTTCCAGTGGGTTTTGGTCACATTTTTCTCTCTCATTTCAGACAAGGCCAGTAGATGGAGTCAGAACAACACTTTTCATGGTTTAAAACTGCTAAAGTCATACAAGTCAAGGCTGCTTGTTTCTGCTCTCTTTGGGTCTAACCTTTCCTTTAGTTTACAGCATTTTTTTTCACCCACGGTATGTACAGTTATTGAAGATACATTGTCCATAGAATTTAAAATGGTCAGCTAGCAAAGAAATTTGAAAAGTGGTAGACTGATACAACTAGACTACTGCTGAAAGTGAAAAGGATTTTCATGACACAAACAATATGCCTCTTTCTGTGACATCAAAGGTTGATACGCAGCTTTCTGATGTGTGCTAGCATGAGTTCAAATCTGGTAAGATGTGAATGTTGAGTATGTTATTTATTGCTCACAGCATTACTTGTTTTCCAGATAATAATGTTCTTATAACAAGACTTCATCAGAACTTTACAGGACATGGCAGCTCACATAACATTTCTTACTGTATGGCGGGATTTATGATTATCATAAAGTGCAACTGAACCTATTTTAGGACACTTTTTTATGTGTTTGTGGTGTTTACATGCTGTTATGACAGTGATTGCTATAATTTCTTGTGAGCATGCCCAGTATAGTCATGTAGTATATGCACTCCATTTATGAAGGGAGCTGTTGAATCAATGAAAGGTCATCAGATCTGTGATGTCATTTGTCATGTGTATATTTTGAGTGTTATAATATTACTGTTTACGATTTACACGAATATACAACACATTTGACCAATAAATACTTAAAAGCAGTATACCCCGTTTCTATGGTTGCCAAATGTCAACAAATGGCAACAGCATGTCTGTTTCCGATGCGTATGACACAACAGCTGTAGGTTTCATTTCTTCTTGTTTTCATGATGAAGTGGAGAAACCAGCTGTACTGTCAGTTAACACACATACATTCCCTGTATATACATGTCATATTCAATAACTGCAGTCTATGCAAATATCTGCTAATGTACCAACTGTACTTAATGTTACCTCAACTCAGCATATTATTAACATTTATATATTTTCTGCCTTTGTTACACTGTTGCTTTGTGTCCCTCTTACATTCTTTGTATCATGTACATTCCCGGTCAACAAATGATAAATAAATAAAAATAAATAAAAATAAAAAATGTCTGTTTTACTTATGTGATGGGTCAAACATTTTGAAAAGGATTTGTTATTATTACACCAGTATGGAAGTATTTACATGTAAATTTTTGCTTGTGAACTAAGCACATTTGTCTGCATTATCTTAGTACATTTCTCTGTTTACCCTCCCCACTTACTTCTGCACTAATCCCATTGTATCCTGTGTACATTCTCCCAATTTAACTGTCCCAGCACCTGTATACATTCTCCTAATTTAACTGTCCCTGCACCTGTATACATTCCCCTAATTTAACTGTCCCTGCACCTGTATACATTCCACTAATTTAACTGCCCCTGCACCTGTATACATTCCCCTAATTTAACTGTCCCTGCACCTGTATACATTCTCCTAATTTAACTGCCCCTGCACATGTATACATTCCCCTAATTTAACTGCCCCTGCACCTGTATACATTCCCCTAATTTAACTGCCCCTGCACATGTATACATTCCCCTAATTTAACTGCCCCTGCACCTGTATATATTCTCCTAATTTAACTGCCCCTGCACCTGTATATATTCTCCTAATTTAACTGCCCCTGCATCTTATTTCCTTCATTCAACTTCTCCTTACCTTGTATAAGCTCAGATAATAGGTTTGCCTGCAGGCAAGCTGTTTTTATTTACATTGTTGTCTGCCAAGAATTCTGCTGGCTACAAAAAGGTGCTTATAGATCTGAAAACACGATGAGTAGCATGCATATTCAGTGAGCCCTGCTACCATCTCTGTAATGAGCTTCAATTGTGTAGGCTTCTTGTGACGCCTACATGATGGTTAATGAATCCCAGGAGAAGATCATTTGCAGTACTTATAGCTAAAGGTATGCCTAGCAATGATGTTTCATGAGAAAATATGCAGTTGAACATAGTATAGTAGAATCTGGCATTTCTCCTAACACTCTTGCCCAATTACATGGAAAGATATCATACATATAACTAGTGAATTTCAGACTATTTTATCCTGAATGACCAATGTCTTTATTTTCTTCCACCTTTCAACAAGACAGTCCATCCTTTGCTCCTTGAACTGTGCACTCATTTTCAGTTCTATATATTATAGCAATTTTGACTAAATTGTAAAAGGCATAAGAAGTTTTATTCACTAATGAGATTGCAACTTATTAGAAAATGCTTCTAAATTTACAGGTAAATCTATAAATAGCATGCCCCATCCAGCACAGACTGCAGGGAGTTATAAGAAATTGCAACATGCCTGCAATGCAGAAAATATTGTGCCATAGTTTTATGGTCCTATGAAATTAATTGTGAATTAATTGTATTTTACATTTTAATAGTGTCTGCCATTGATAAGTATGCCTGTTAACATTTTCATTTCACTGTCTTGAGGATGAATATGTCTTGAAATACAATATGTTGCATTTCATAAGCTGCCAATATCTGAAAAATAATTAGTGACTGTAATTGGTCATTTTCATTGAAAGTGTCATGCTTGGAAACAGACATTGAATTCTTCAAAAAATGTGACAACTTGTTAGCCTGCAGATGTCAGTGTTGTATTACAATTTAAAAAAATACATGATTTTCTTGCTTTGGTAAGTTATCAGTAAAAAAGTTATTATTTTATATAAAACATTTTATTTTCCTTTTCTTTTAAAATTATCCAGCTAGTGTATTAAATTGAACTAGTTTTTGCCACATCACTAATTCAGTAAAACTGATCACTGATAAATGAAATGTGAATGTCTATAGATTTTAAATAGAATACAGCAAATTATAGACATTTCCTTATTACAAGATCACATGACTAGGATCAATGCTGGACTTCATTTCCAAAACATTCACCATCCAGTGCTCAACTGTGCTATGAAATGAACACGTAACTGCTTTATTATAATACTGCACTATGAAATGAAAAACACAACTGCTTTATTATAATACTGCACTATGAAATGAAGAACATAACTGCTTTATTATAATCCTCAGTGAAATTCGTTGTGTGTCATTTGACAACACTCTCAGTTAAGACATAACTATCAGTAATCGCCACCAATTTATCATGGCATGAAAGTAAATGTTTCCATTCTCAGTCCAGTAGCAAGATTCAAAAAGAGTGCATCAGTACTTTGGAGGATCTCTGCCAGAATATCTCTGCTCTAACACCTTCAGCCAGCAACATCCCAAACAGAATAAGAAGTAAGAGGGTCCAGGCAACTGAATGCTAGAAAACAAGTCATCATCAGTGCCCCATACAGTTACAGATAACATAATGCATTTCAGACCGACAACGCAATTCACATTCTGTGTTAATGACTTGCATTAGGTATTCATTGTATGCCCCATAGCATAAATTTATATGACATCATATGACAGTGCCAAGCACCGCCGGAACTGTGACAAGTGTTTTAAACAAAGCTCACACTGCGTATGCTGTGCTTATATATGTACATCATGAACTCGAGCAATGTGATGGAACTCATGGTAGAAAAGGTACACCTGTATTTACTTAGGGGGGGAACCTGCTGTATCCCTAAGGAATGGACAGTTTGTTACAACAGTCAGTGGGGGACGTGCTTTATCCCTAAGGAATAGACAGTTTGCTATAACAGTCATAGTCAAATACAGTACAAAGCTTCTAGGAGCATATTTTTAAGTGAACTGATTAAGGATACGAAAATAACAGTCAACATGGATGCATATATGTCCTTTACATGAATATACATAGACATGAGTTGATTTAACTAAAATGTATGGCCCTCACCCCATTTTAAGGACCTTCATTCATCTCAGTGTGTGTGTGAGTATTATTACAAGGTGGCTTCTAACTATGGGACTATAGCAGCAATGTGTTACAGATATGAAGATGTGCCTCCAATGATTCTGATTGATTCAGTATGATAGGGGTGTAGCTGAATTAGATGAATTAATATCAACTGCATTGTTACCAAATCTGAAGAAAAATGGGGTGATCCCAAGTCTAAGGGGTATACCGAACCACCACTAGATGTGTACCTATTTACATGCAGTATAACCCAGGCTTGTACTTATAAATATGATAAGTCTTTATAAGAATGATCTAAACTGACCTTGCCTACTTAAACATATCCCAGTTGTGAATGGGTGTATGCCATGACCATCCATAACATTAAGAAGGCTCCCCCAAACATCACAAAATATAGTGTGAAAGTCAGTATTTCTCATTGTATACCGCAGCTTCCCAAATGAATCACCACTATTTAACACTAATAGTTCAAAAGGAGGAATGCTGAAAGTTTGGTCTGCAAAGGGCATATAGGACTTCCCATGGTGGCTTCTGCCAATTTATACTTGCCTTGCATTTCCAGAAAGTGATCTTAGGATCTTATCTGAAAGCGCTGTCCAGGAAGGCTTTATTGACTTCTGACTTACATATATTGAATGAAAAACCTTGAAGGTCTTTTTTTCAGCTTCATCTATGTTACACATACCTTCTGAAAGTTAAATTGTTCTGGAGGCCATTACGGTTTGGAATTCAAGAAAAGAAGCAAGTCAATTCAGGTTATGTATGAAACAAGTTATTTAGGACAAAGGTTAATATGGGATATTACGTAACAAAAAGCAGAACTAAAATATATACTTCTCAACTGTCCAGAATTCTGCTTCATATTTTTGGTCTGTTCCTCATAAAATGTATGGTTTTGGACATATCACTGAGGGTTGGAGTCACTAAACAATGACAGGCATTTGTGTTTTAGACTTCATACACTTTGGAAAATGTATGCTAGTAAAAAACATGTTTATAAGAAAAATATTTAAACATTTTCCATATTTTTGGGCCACCCCTCACATCATTTTTGACTTTGACCCGAATTCTTGTATTAAGAGGTTGAGAGGTATGCTAAAATACACAAAAAGAATGCTCTTTTATTTCACACATCAGTTGTATGCATCCATGTTTTAAAATAAAAACCAGAGACGGAGATGGACATGAATAACTGCCACAACCTGCTATAACTTATTTTACTGAACCACATTTAGTTCTCTTTCACGCAGACTTTTATATATTATATAATATATAGATAGCTAGATAATAGATATACATGTGTGCATGTTTACATATGCTGCGAGAAGGATTTATAATCAGAGCAAATACAATGCACATGCAAAATATCCAATGGTAGATCCATTAACTGCACATTAGTAGACAATGCCATATCTGATATATATATATATATATATATATATATATATATATATATATACACACACACACACACACACACACACACACACTGAAACAGGGATTTTTGATAACCAAAGAGGTCAGAGACACATCTCTGCATTACTTCTCCATGTCCACTACTTCCTTAATTTGTTAAGTAGTTTCCACAGAGGTAGCACTGTTGGTTACATAAAGAGTAAGCTACAAGATTTCTGCGTCTTAACAACATGTAAATTGTGATATACATATCATGAAGAAAGGGAACAGGCACAATGACTGACCATTTTATCAGTTCAGAAAAAGGAATGCTTACCATTAAACATGTTACATACCACCTCTGCAAATATGAAATATGGTGATGGTGCAGAAGGACTGGTTATGTCAATAAAAAATTTTGGAGTGGTAAAGCATGCCCTCCCCCTCCTTTGCAGTACCCTTCATTCAACTGTCCCTGGCATATACATGCCTTCTTTCTGGATGACAAACAGCAACACCATACTCACCAGTGAGCTAAAATATTCAACAATTGCTCTTATGCCCCCTGGCAACTACTGTGGAGAGTTCCCTGCCTCACTTGACTGTGGCAATTACTAACTTGGCATGTTGCCATCACTGCTAGTTCATAATGCCTGAAATCCTGCCAGAGTATATTATAGCAATAACCCACGCCTGGGTGTGGGTAATGCGGGATTTACCCACGGTTGGCGTGGTTTGGTCCTGTGGGCAAAGCCCGAGGGACCAAACAAAGACAACTGTGGGTAAATCCCACATTACCCACACCCAGAAGTGGGTTATTGCTATTATACTATGACATTATTTAAGAAAAGAAATAATTACTTTTCTTAAATAATGGCATTGTATAATGTCTCTTTGCTGCCCTTCCGCAGCTGGCTGGTATCCGCAGCGGTTCTGATGTACTGCTCATGCCTACGCAGTACATCAGAACTGTGGACAAAAGCAACGGAGAAAGCAAGATCTCCATTGCTTTTTACTGTTTCGCTATGTTAAATGGGTTTAACATAGCAAGACAGCTTTAAAATAAGCAACGGAGATGTCCGTTGCTTATTTTAAAGCTGTCTTGCTATGTTAAACCCATTTAACATAGCGAGACAGGTTTAAAAAGCAACGGAGAAAGCAAGATCTCCGTTGCTTTTTATTAATGTCGCTATGTTAAAGGAGTTTAACATAGCGAGACAGCTTTAAAAAAAGCAACAGAGATCTCCGTTGCTTTTTTAAAACCTGTGTCGCTATGTTAAACTCTTTTAACATAGCGAGACAGTGTTTTAAAAGAGACTTATACTAATGGAAAAAGTCCGGGCGACCGGACTTTTTCCCATTAGTATAAGTCGATTTACAACGTGCACGCTGGCCAATCAGTGTGCACGTTTTGGAATATTAATGGGGGGTCATGGTATAATATCTATTAGATACAGCAGCTGAGACTTTTAGAGTTATAAAGTTAGATCTAACCTTATATGTACAAAGTCAGATGCCTCTGCAAAAGCAAGTTTAAACACTGTTATTTAATTTGAACTAAAAAACATTTTCTTTATTTCATTAATAATAAAACAAAAACTGAAATATTCAGGCTTAGCACACTTTGAATGATAGTGTTTTAATCCATATGCTCAACACATAAAACAATTCTTGAACCTAATTTCAGTAACATGGGATGGATAACTTTATAGACAGACATTATGAAATAGGGTATAGTTTAGTACTTTTTAATCAAGAAAATTGCAAGCATTCTTCAAGAGTCTCCTAACCATTTCCAGGTGAAATACCTTCCTTCCTCTTATAAGAAAAAGCAACCTTCTAAAATAGCACAAACCCTGTCAGTATATAGTTTCTCTCTCTCTCTCTCTCTCTCTCTCTCTCTCTCTCTCTCTCTCTCTCTCTCTCTCTCGCTCTCTCTCTCACTCTCTCTCTCTAGGTTGCAGGTTAACCATTTTGCAGGTAATCCAACAAACAGTCCTGTATTCAGCATATTTCCAAAAAAGACCCTGTTTGTTAATTCCAGTAAGCTTCCAGTATTACAAACAATGTAACCAAAAATACCTTTCTTTCTGATCTCCATCTGACTCATTTATAGGTACTCCTGTCTAAAATGGATTGTATGTGTTTACCATACCTGTGTAAAGTGACTGTATGTGTTTACCACACCTGTTTAAAGGGACTGTACATGTTTACCCCACATGTTTAAAAGGGATTGTATGTGTTTACGACACCTGTTTAAAGGGATTGTATGTGTTTACCACACCTGTTTAAAGGGATTGTATATGTTTACCCCACCTGTTTAAAGGGATAATACACATTTGCCACACCTGTTTAAAGGGACTGTATGTGTTTACCAGACCTATTTAAAGGGATTGCATGTGTTTACCACACCCGATTAAAGAGATTGTACATATTTACCACACTTTCCCTCAGAGAAGCTGCAGGTTAAGCTTTGAAAGAAGAAAGGTAGTTTGGTAGTTGAGGCCAAAAAGGCATTCCACAAGGATAAAATATCTGTTCTCTGCTACTAGATTTATAAAAATATTCTCACTCTGTTTTTCTCAAACATTAATGCTGACAAAAGCATTAGCAGACTACTGTGCATGCTGTAAGGATTAATCTCATGGCATGCAAAATAAAAACAGATTTTGCATGGGGCGAACAAATAGAATGATAGACAGACAGAGAGACAGACAGATAGATATGTATTTGTCTCTATCTCTTGCTCCATAAGCACACACACATGTATATGTACATATACACACACACACACACACACACACACACATATATATATATATATATATATATATATATATATATATATAGAGTGAGAGAGAGAGAGAGAGAGAGAGAAAGATCTGTCTTTCCATCTCCCTATCAATACAGAGAGAGATGAGTGAGCAGTGAAAATGATCTAACTAAAATATTTTGAACTTAAAATATTGACAAAATCACTGTCATAGCAGGAAAAGAAATATGACATTTCTCCACTACTGTGCAACCCTGGAGTTAGTACATATAAGCAAAAAATTATGTGTTCTCCCTACATGGTGGGGAGGTAGAAGGTGGCTCGCCTTGCTACAGAAAATATTGAATGCTGTCTTGGAAGTCAGGTTGCCATGCTTAAAGCTGACCCAGTTTAATGTATACATGTTGTGAAGACTGGTAGAGATGGGTGAAGGCTGCCAGCCTAGTCAAATAGAATTTAGTATATAATTCTGTCATTTGTAAATATGAATGTTGAAATACAAGATTGTTTCTTTAAATAAAAGAATATGCTGTGAAATGCTGAACTTTAAACAATGTAGCAATATTGCCCTCTGCTGTAAAGAAAGGTAAGTCAAGCATTTCATGACTGTCTTTGATGTTTTCAATTCAGCTCTGGTCAGGCTAGATGAAGGCTTCCTGCCTATTGTTTTAAGGCTAAAGTTAATGACCAGAATTTACATATGGAATGTCCTTTATTGCCCTGGTTTCTGCCTAGGTGAAAAAGAATGAAAATGCAATGTCTGTCAGCCTGGAAACACCAGGAAAGTGTAAAAAAAAAGATGTGATGAGAATCAGGACTGCAATAGCAATTTAAAGATATAGAATCAAAAGGCATTAAGCATTTTTGTCTTGATCATCCATCTCACAGCACTGTCTTGCTCATATGAAAGTTATCTTAGACTTGTGTTTTCTTTTAGAAATAGCAAGGAACTAGAAAGATTAGACTAAATGTTCTTGCTCATATATAAGTTATCTTAGACTTGTGTTTTCTTTTAGAAATAGCAAGGAACTAGAAAGATTAGACTAAATGTTTTTCTGTGATGTCAGAGCTGTACTACTGAATTGTTTTAAGTATTTCTGTGTGATCCCTGAACTCTTGACTAGCACTGTGTAGTAAGAAGTATTGTTTTGTGTTTTATTTGCTATTAAATATTTTAAAACCTTTCAACTGTGGCTTTTTTGTGTAGAGATAATTTAAGCTCTTAAGAGTACGTGCATGCCTTTGGTAAAATTGTACAAAACCACTCCTATAGCTTTAGCCCCGGGCTATACTACTAATTGGATAATAATATTGCACAGTAATAATTGGACACCCTTTTAAGGGCCTTTGAGTAGCTGATAAGTATTAGCTGGGTGGTGGCAGTGATTTCTACCATATAGTCTGGGTAAAATGGGCACAGCTGGAGAACCTGTGCCATCCTTCCCCAGAAGGGTCTGTGTGGTTGTATAAACTCTTATCTCAAAGTGCATGTTTGTGTGTGTGTGTGCGCGCGCATGTGTGTGTGTGTGTGTGTGTGTGTGTGTGTGTGTGTGTGTGTGTGTGTGTGTGTCAGCTACTTGGGCAGGGACAAGAAGCACTGGTTGGACAGAGAGGGTGCTAGAGGTTTTAGCTTGCCCACTAGGCTGAGATCTGGACCCTATAGCTGTTCCAGTGGGGAGACTTATTGGGGACCTGGAGAGCAAGGGAGCAACCAGCCCCAGACTGATTGTGATCTCTGTGTGTTCTTAAGGGAAATTGCACTTTACTGTGTGTATTTGTTATCCTTTCCAAATATATGAGACACCCTCTCTGGAGTTAGTGGTCAGGATTAAGGCTCCTTGATTGCTGGGCTAGGGAACGGCATCACACATGTATATATCTATACATATATATATATATATATATATATATATATATATATGTGTGTGTGTGTGTGTGTGTGTGTGTGTGTGTATGCACGTGTGTACCTTACATGACCAATCATTTAAACAGTTTAGCTGAATCACTCTTTTCTTTTCTCATTTCATAGGTCAGCAACGGAAGTGTCATAACTCATCACAGCCTAGTGACGCTTCCATGCATTTCTGCAGTTACATGCTATGAACACCTATAGACACCAAAAGTTGATTGTTCATATTTGCATTAATAATTCCAAAAACATGCTACACAAAGGTATTAGAAAATTTCAGGAGGAATTCAATTAAGCTTACATGGTCATTTTTTCCATGTGCGCATAGCAGTGTGATGCAAACATGGGTCCGAACAGTTTTAGATTCAGTGAACTCTGTGTAGAGGTGCACAGTCATATGCACTCATGTGCAATTAGGCAAACTTTTGTGGAATGCTAATTTCAGCATAAAGAGATGAAAATTATACTAATGAAGTGAAACAACATGGTGAAGCAATCCAACAACCTTTAATAAAACCATGTAGGCTCTGTGTCCGTGTTGATAGTATACGCAGAAAATGACCATGTATAGGAGTCTACATGGAAGCAAAGGCATGTAAAAGTCAAGAAATATGGACAGAATTACCTTGAAAGGGTAACATCACACATATAATGGACGATGTATACACTATGGAGGCCTTAAAACATCAGGGGTATCAGATTACTGTAATTTTTATTTTTTTTTTTAATTTATGTTTGCTCAGTGCACCACTTGATGCAAATGATTTTAACTATGATTAACAAAAAGGTCATGTAAAAGAAGAGTATAATGTATTGTAACCATAGGTGATGTAGTACCCCACCTTGTGTCTTTAAAAATCATGCTGCCTTGCTGTTGACCAGCTTACATGGCTACTACCTGTCTCCATTCATGGCTGTCAACATGATTATTATGCAAATGGGTGCAAACATCTGTGGATTTGTTCAAACACAAAAAGCAGGAACTGTGTAGCGATGTTCACTTCGCGTAGGCTCCAACACTGTGTTTATGTTATCAATGGATGTCACTGACATAAGGGGGTGTGTCAGGTCACTTTCTATTATTTATTTTTTATGTATTGTGCATTTTTGCACAGTGCACCACTTGCTACAAATGTTTATTTTCAATGCATACCTTGTCCGCTGGACTAGACCACCAACATATCAGACATAAGCTACACATCTAAAATTAGAAACTGGATGCATTCAATTGATATTGCTGAGCACTGCTGGACATCTCACAAACATGCTAAGTGGGGCTGTGCTATGCTAATACCCTCAAGTTACAGAAATTTGCATAACTACTCATGTGGTGAGCTCTGCCTCCCTCAACTCTGAGCCAGAATCAACTGAGGGGAACCCATCCTAGTAGAAACTAAGGTATGTGCCGCCCTTAGGATATTAGCTACAGGTACTTTTCAAAGAACAACTGAGGACATGATGGGGTGTCACAGGCATCAGCATCCAGGATCTTCCACCAGTTCCTAGAAACTATGATCCTACGTGCCAGTGAGCACATACCTTTTCCCCTTTCCCTTGAGGAGAGGGCCAGCAATATGCAACAGTTCTACCATGTAACACACTACCCTGAAATAATGGGTGCCATAGATTGCTTTCTTGTACACATCAAGGCACCACCATGTGAGCAGAGTAGAATCTACATTAACCGTGAGGGATGCCACTCCAAGTGCCAAGTCATGTTCAATAATGATCAGAAGATTATCTTTAATGTATGTGCTGGCAACCCTGGCAGTTATCACAACTCCCCTATCTGGAACACATCACAGCTGTGCCCAGTTGTTTGCTAAGGGGGACATCCCACAGGGTCATTTACTGGAGGATACAGGCTGTGCCCTGGAACTATGGATAATGACACCCATCAGAAACACACATACACCCACAGACGAATGCCATAATGAGGCACACGTACAATCTAGTAATATCATAGACCATTTGTTTGGGATTCTGAAATCACAGTTCCAGTGCCTGGATATATTAGTTGGAGCCTTGCAGTATACTCTAGGCAAATGTACACAAATATTTACAGTATGTGCTATGCTCCACAATCTGATCTTGCAGAATCAGTAAGGGGAAAGAACTCTCATCCCCCCCACACCAATGCCTAGGTCACCATAGTCACAGTCCCAGGAGGACTCAGAGGGGGAACCCCCAGCTGCTGTTCTTGTAGGCAGATGTGGGGGTGCTCAGTATACCCTTGCTTTTGCTAAGAGCCAATGCATACCACATTCACTGACCACTTAGGGATCTAGGGACCTAATACCTTTCTCCTATGCACATACATATAGTAAAATTGATGCCAGGCAACTCACATATCCTGTACCTATCCATGTATTGGCCGTGTACTGCTTACATCAGACAGAGTCAACCCTGAACTAAAATTGTGTCATCTGCTGCATTTGCAATGTAGGTCCATAAAGTACACTGCACTCTTGAAGAGTATTATGACATATCCTTGTATCTATGAACTTGGTACAGTATGCAAGTAAATAGTGGTACATTTGTACAGAAATTAAATTAACATGTGACTACAGGCACTTATTTTACTATTATGTGTCCATTTGTAATTAGTAGACCTTATGCATAAAGGATTCATAAAGTCCTACTGCAGCAGATTAGTGGTACATCATACAAGAGAGAAGTTAGAAAGTGAGGGTACACATTGCAGTGTCTGACTTCAGACTTGTTTGTATTCTAACAGGAAATGTGGTTTGTTCCCCCATCCCCCAAAACAGGAGTGTCCTCTCGTAACTGCCATAACAGTAACTCATCTATGCTGCACCCAAACCCACAGTATATGGGTGTTTGTCAAAGTTATTATCCTTCACATTTTCAGGACAATATTATAGATTTGATCATACATTGTATGTGTTAAGTAACTGCTGGTTGTGTAATGACTGATCCTAGTTCTGGCAAGCTGTTTCTGTGGCCAAAGGGATAAAGGCAGCCATCCTGTCTGATGTATTGCTGTTGAGAGTTTTAATATAAGTTCAATTTTTGGAGATGTACTAGCAATAGGTTGTGTGTTTTACAAACTGGAATGCTGTGTCCCATACTGTTATCACCTTTGTCTTGTTTTAATTCCACATTTTTATGGTGTGCTGCATATATAAAACCTTTTTGATAAGGCTTAGCCAGTTTTGGTGGAGTAAAGCATTGCAGAAACAGTGAAAGAGAAAACAGGATTTATATTGCACTGCCAACCACAGACATCGAATACATTCAATTATTGCTATTAGTAATCGGAAAATCACAGCCTGAAGTAGAGATAAGAGTGGGCTGCAGTAGCAGGTATATATTACATAACAGTAAGTCTCGTATGTGAGCAATGTACACCTCAAGTTTGTGCACTGCTTACCTATATGCAAAAAAATGCATGTGTGTACACTTAGTTAACCATTGTGCAAATCTGATATTTTTCATGTTATTGCATTATATACATACCTATGATATATCCTTAGTGCCCTATCATTCTCAGACCCCATGTCTTACCTAAGACTACACGTGGAAACATTGCAAATTGAGGGCACAATATAGATACATGTATTGACTATCCATCCATTTGTTTCCCTATCAGCAACAGCACCGTCAATCACAACAACACTTGTTCTCCTTGATTTTTCCACACATATATTAACCACTGTACAAGTTGTAAAATATAATGCTGTGTGCTCCCTCATGGACAGGGCCAGTTGGTGGTGCTCACAGGCTTACTCTTCCAAATGCACAGACAAATATGCTCAATAAGGGTTTTGTTGTTATATAGCTAGGCTACTAAACAGTATTCATCTGCTAGGCTACTAGCTTCAGATGACATTAAGAAGCAATGTGACTATGAAGGCCTCCCAAGCTGCTGGTCAACACATGGCTTGGTTATGTCATCTATTATAAGCTCACCTGCAGTCTTACATAAATCAGACTTGTTCTGTGGCATGTGCATTAAGTGCTGTGGTCTGTAGTCCTTGTACTGAGATGTGTAGGGATTGTAATCTCACTGTAGTCAACTGTGTGTTTGTGTGTGTATATACAACAGTGGAAGCATGTATCCCACTCTAACTTTCCAAATGGCATGGGTTTCCATTGTTTTGCAGCTTGCACACACATCCATTCCAAGCAGGTTCCCAAACACTGGCCAACGACATGTCCTGCTGATGTCATCTACTATAAGATCATCTGCAGTCATAACAAAATCAGGCTTGTGTTGTTGTGCATGCTTGTGCTGTGGTGTGCATGTTAAGTACTGCGATCTCTAGTATGCAAACCTGTATAGGCAGGGGTCCTATTCTCATTGTCCTCAACTTATTTATTTATTTATTTTCAGTTTGTTTGCCAGGATAGTCCAATTGGGCCTTGAAGAACCCATTTTCAATGGAGTCCTGGGGAGAAAAACTCCAGAAATACAAGAATATATCGATACAAAAATACAATATACAATATCAATGCAATAAGTCAACAAGAATATAAGATAACATCAAACAAAGTAATGGGATGTCATTGGACTGACATTATGAGATCATAGTTAGTATGCTGAATTAACTTCAATACAGTTCTTATACAAATATCATGATTCCTACTGCTGTTGTTGCAAGTTATTAGACTGTAGGAGGCTATTATAGATATGCTGGCTAGTGAAGAGTAGTTATGGGTGAGGAAATTATGAAGGATGGGAGCAGAAGCATTCCCATTGTAAAGTTAGGTGTGAATGAAGTAGGGTTTTAAAGATCGAGAGTTTATTTGTGGTACGGATGAGAGGTGGAAGAGAATTCCAGTGGCGTGCAAGTGAGAAAGATAGGAGGTGGTTGCCTGGTGGATGGGATGGTTTATGCAGTTCTATTAGATTCTGGGAGTTAGATCTTAGACACCTATCAGGAAGATGGATTTTGAAGTCTGAGGCAAGAGAGGGGCAAAGACAGGGTTTAAAAATAAGTTTATGTGCTTGAATTAGTTGGATATAGTTAAGATAGTTAGGTAGTTCTAGCCAGTTTATTTGATGTAGGGAAATACAGTGATGGGTATTGGTTCTTTGGCCAGTTGCAAATTTTTAAATTTTATAGTAGCAAGAGGGGAGCTTTGTTTTGAGGGAAGATTGCAGATTGATAAGTGTAGAGGCACCATATAGGAGGGAAGGGATGAGGTAGGTAGTAGCAAGAAGAAGCCTGGAAGAGGGAGAGATATAGCGGTTATGACAATACAGCATGCCTAATTTTTTTAATATTTATTTGTAGGTGGCTATCCCAAGAAGTTTTGCTGTAAAAACAATTTCAAGAGTTGTATTATTTTGGGTGGTGATAGAGAATGAGTTTTTATCAAGGATGACATTTTTGGAAGGGGTAAATATCATTAGCTTAGTCTTGTTTGAATTTAGTGCTAGATGATTATCTAGCATCCATTGTTCTGTGGAGTGGAAGGCTTCCTGGGTTAATAGTGCTAGTGAGGAGGTTGAGGTGGCGGAACGGATTATAGTGGAGTCGTCGGCATATTGGATGAGGTTGGTATTGGGGATGGCACGATATAAGTCATTTATGTCACCGTAGTGTGTGTATGTCTCCATAAATAAGGGTGTAAGTGTGTATCCCACACTGACTGCACAAATGACATGGCTTTGCATTGTTTTGGCACTTGCACAAACATCCAGTTTTCTCCAAACTCTTGTCCCACATGTGACTGCTGATGCCACCTGCTATAAGATTACCTGCAGTCCTGATAAAATCAGACTTATGCTGTGGTGTCTGTATTAAGTACTGTGACCTGTAGTATGTAAACCTAGATAGGTAGCGCTTCTATACTTATATTTGTGTGTGTGTCTCCATAAAGAAGGGTGTAAGTGTGCATCCCACCCTGACTTCACAAATGGCATAGCTTTGCATTGTTTTGGTGCTTGCTCAAAAATATAGTCAGAGCAGGCCTGTAAACTCTTATCCCCCATGTGGCCTGCTGATGTCATCTGCTGCAAGATCACATGCTGTGTGTGTATGTGTGTGGGTTGTTGGTGGAAGTTACACAGAGCATTTTACAGAAGCTTATGAGACACTGTCCTCTTGTCTTCAACAGACAGTGTTGATGTCATCATTGATATCAGATTATTGGATATGTTTATGTCACAACAGGCCATATAGTCACACACTGGCATGACAGAAGGGTAGATGTCACCTCTTCCTATATAAGACAGACAACAGTGATACTCCTGTTATTGTATGCACAAACATCATTACATCTATTTGCAATGGTGATTGACAGGTTGACACATTAGATCACACAAGAGTCCCTGCAGACTATAGTGTTTGTGGATGATATTGTGATGTGTAGTGAGACTAGGGAACAGGTTTAGGAGACACTGGCGAGGTGGAGATATGCTGTACAGAGGAGAGGAATGAAGGTCAGCAGGACTAAGACAGAATATATGTGTGTGAATGAGTTGGAGGATAGAGGAATGGTGAGAATGTAGAGTGTAGAGTGTGTGAATGTGTATGATTTGAAATTCTTTGGATCAACAGCTCAGAGTAATGATGAGTGTGGAAGACATGTGAGGAAGAGAGCGCATGCAGGATGGAGTGGGTGGAGAAGAGTGTCATGAGTGATGTTTTGACAGATTGTTACCAATAAGGGAGGAAGGGAAGGTCTGCAAGATGGTAGTGAGACCAGCTATGTTATATGGGTCACAGATGGTGGCACTGACAAAAAAACAGGAGTCATAACAGGTGTTGACAGAGGTCCAGAAGTTAAGATTTGCATTGTGTCTGCTGAGGATGGACAGGAATATTGCTGGTATATTAGAGTGTAACCTCAGGTTGTACGGTTTGAAGACAAAGCCAGAGTGACAAGAGTTTGTTGGTATGGACATGTGCTGAGGAGTAATTCTGGGTATATTGGCAGAAGGATGCTAAGGATGGAGCTGCCATGTAAGAGGAAAAGAGGAAGTCCTAAGATAAGATTCATGGATGTGGTAACAGAGGATATGCAGGTGGTTGGTGTGACAGAGCATGATGCAGGTAGGACTGGTAGAAATGGAAGCAGATGATTTGCTGTGGCGAGTCCTAATGAGTACTATCCAAAAGAATAGGAAGAAGATGATATCTGTGTTTGGAGAAACCCCATCTGTACAATTGGAGCAGGAGTGTACAGTTGGAGTATCCATTTGAAGGTTAGTGTGTCTGGACTCAATTTGGCCTTTAACAGTGTGTCTTTTTTATTACCTGCTTTGCTCTGGATTGTGTGCAGAGACTTAACATGTTGCCCTCATACATGCAGAAATGTCAGTACACTGTCTATTAAATACAATTATCTGCTGCTATGTAGTACAGCAGATCTAACTGTCAGACCCTCTGTTGCATAACAAGCAGCAATGTACCCCCTTAATTACCAATAACAGAAATATTGATCCGCCTTATGAATTATGTCCTAATGTACACCCCATATGTTAGCCACCTGAAAATAACGCTCAATTCACATAAACCCCTCCTTTTTGCATTCTCTATGCAGATACCAGGTTCAAACATCCTATTGATACCTATAATTTCCCCTCTATTTCCCTGCTAGCATAGTTGACATGAGTTTTTGACTCAGTGCAGATAATGCCTCATGTGCACTGCACAGCCTGTATCTCCTACATCAATGAAGTACAAATTTCAGGAGATCCACCTATATTAGGAATCAGGAATCAGTGTTCTCTTGCTTCCAGAAGAGTAACACTAAACAGGGTGACCTCTCACATGCCTTGAGTCCTAGTCATAATATGCACCCAACACAAACCATCATGTGCGGATCTATATTAGAACATCAAAAGTTTAATAGTACGAATCACTAAAGGTCGACCTATAATGATCGAACTACTAAAATTTCGAATGTTCCTAAAAATAAATTAAAAACAAACAAAAAAAAAAGAAAATCTAAAGCATGTAGGCAAAGGGGCAAGCCCCCATGCACCCCCATACCCCCGCTACATAAATATACCAACTCCGAGATCGCACTACATTGAAGTAAACGGAAATCTCCCCTTATGGAGATTTCCATTTACCCTTTCGATGTTCTGCACTTCCGCTATTCCCATGTCGACAATGACAAATTCAACATTGTCAGCTTTTGAAAATATAATATAGAACCTCATGTGCAGAGGCACTCCCCACAAACCAACCTAAACAACAGACACATCCTAAACACAATCATGCTACATCTAACACTACATCCAAAGCAGACAATACACATAAGAAATATTATCATCAGTGTCTCACCATAAAAATGCTTAAGGCAATGGTCATGTATTTCAAAGGTTTTCATAATAGTTGACTGTATAGTGAGATGTTCAGATACCCCACTCAGTAGCTTAAACAAGGATAAGTTTAGTGTCAGCTGTGTGGCAGAGGTAGTCATCACAGCACTCAAGCAAGCAAGTCTTTCATCAAGTGCCACTCTTAATCCAGCATACTTCAACTTGGTATGCACATCTAGAAATGTGAATGTATGAAAACTATGAGCACAGACATGACTGAGCTATCTAAAAATGGGTCCCCGCCAGGTATGCCTTTATGTTTGAGCAGCATTATACCCTCGCCTATGATGATACCACTATATAAAGAACAACAGATGTTCTGAACCTGCCAAAGTTTCTGGTGTCACTCTAAGGTGATACAGTACCTGTCACTGTGGGATGACATGGTGGATAGAGCATGCTGCTGTGCCTTATACATAAGGCACTTGACTGCACCATAATCCCTTTATTAGGCAAGATCACAAAAGCAGAATTACCCATGTGAAAATGTACAACTCCAACAAAGTAAGGGTCATGCTACTAAACACTGAGTTCATATTTTAAACTGCACTCTCTGTAAGCAGTATTTGCAGTGAAGATGTTGATGACTGTGTAGTCACATAAACCAGGTTCAAAGCTGCAGTAAGTACTTTGGCCTTGCAAGGCTACAATGCTTTCCAAACATCCAGACAGCAAATGGAAGTTATGTGAACCACAGGAGGTGTCACATCTATTGACATTGAATATAATTACACCTCAAGACTGTTTAGGGAAGATAGTATATATAGAGTTATTCTACATTAAATGTACCGTGGATAGAAAACCCCTTCATGTTGTTACCATTAATAGGTCACCATTTATAAACATGAAAGGCCACACAACTATTTATTTCTACATGGAACAATAAAAGTAAAATGATACAACCCAGGCAGGCATGAGTGAAACTATTCTACCATTCATCAGGATAATTATAGGACAGCAAATTCACTTGCACAATATTACCTGAGTTTGTGAACTGAAATGCCATGGAAGAAATAGTGCACCACCCCACAAGGTTATCTCATATTCCAGGCCTGTTCCTCAACAATATAAGTGCACAATGTAATGGCACATGTGTAGTGCCTGCACTGTTAATCCAACCTTAAGGAAGTATGCTTTGAAGTATGCTTTGATATAGCTACTGAACTCCCTAAAGGAGGAGTCAAGTTCAAAAGCATCATGTAAGGTAACTACACCCTTTTTTAATTTCTCCAAATCCTTTGGGTTTCTAATACTATGATGGGAAAGGATCCCATTCCTAAGTCTAAGTATGATTAAAGTTCATGAAATTAGTATTGTTTCAGTCTTTGATGTCAGCCAAAAGTGCTCTTCGCAGCACTCGCAATGTGCCCAAAAATGACTGCTTCTTCAATTCGTACGGGGTTACATGGATTGGTACCATGTCTAAATATGACTGTAGATTGTTTTTTATAAGACTCGTTGCTCCAACTACTATTGGAACTGTCTGTGTATCTTTCTTCTACATGGCTCTCAGTTCTGCCTGCAGATCCAGGTATTTTATGACTTTGTGTCTCTCTGTACACAAGACACTGTAGTCACTGGGTGTAGCAATTTCAATGATCAATGCTACTTTTGTCTTCTTTTCTTGGACCACTATATCTGGTTTTCTAGCATCTATCTTTTGAACTGTTGGTAATGGGTGATCCCATGTGATATAAACCATCATTTTCTATGATGCTTTGTGGCTCATGTTTCTAGTGTTTTTCAACCACTTCAATACCATAATGTTTGCACAATCCCCAGTGCAACAGTCTTGCCACATTATTATGCCTTTCAGTCCTTCTGCCATTAGTATGTCACAACCAGCAACGAGGTGTGCAACTGTTTCCAAATCAGTTTTACAAAACCTACATTTGTCTGTTTCTCCCACATGTTCAATGGACTTTGTAAACCAGAGTGTACATAGCCCACTATCTTGGGCTGCCAATATTAACCTTTCATCTCTTGGTTTGAATTCACCTCTCCTTAACCATTCCTGTGTTCATTCCTGATCAACATGAGGTTCCTTCCAGAGGATTTCTATACTTGCAACTATATTTATGCTTTTTCCACATTTCTTGCCTTCTCATCTGCTCCTTCACTTTATATTCTTTCTTGTGTTTTTTGGGACATTCAGTTGCTGCCTGATTTTTATCGACTTCTGGTTTGATTTCCATTCCTGCTTGATGCTGATATGCTTCTGCTCAATTAAGCAGAGAAGTCATCTTAGATTTATTCTCCTCATCTTTCAAAACTTTCATTACATTTGTGTCTTGTGAGGTCAGCAGATATGTGTGGAGTCCCAAGAATGCAGATCTAGACATGTAATCAGTTTCAAGGAGGCCTATCCCTTCTTCAGAACGAGGAATATATAATCTTGGCATACACTGATTTTTATAAAAATTTGGTGAGCATGAAGCATCCTTTTTTTTCCTTTCGAAAATATCCAACACATTTTGGGGCCAGTCAGTCACTCCAAAACTGTAAGTTAGGACAGGAAAAGCAAATTGGTTTATAGCTTGAATTTTGTTCCTAGATGTTAATGCTGTTTTCAGAATTAAAGTCTTCTAAAGTATTCCTTACTAAGTTTTATTCACATTTGTTCATGTTTTATTGTTGATCCTTCATAAATTCTCAAATATTTTTACACTCCTTCTTGCTCAAGTTCTTTTATATCACAATCTTTTCTCAAACTGATGTTTTCCTGGTACTGCGTTTTTCCTGCTGTAAAGGTTACTTTTGCACACTTATCAAGACCAAATGACATTCTTATGTAATCTGAAAAAGTTTTGACAACCTGCAGCTGTGCTTTCAGTTCCTCATCTGATGAGCTATACAGTTTTAATTCATCAACAAAGAGAAGATGTTACACTTTGTTTTCTAGAAGCCAAATTGTAGCCATGACCTAAGCTGTTAATTAAACAGCTTAATGGATTAATGGCAAGGCAGAATAGCAACAGTGACAGAGAGTTGCCCTGGAATATCCCCCTTTGAATTTTTATCCATGGGATAATAATCTGTCCTTTATCATGGCTTAATTGCAAAGTGGTTTGCCACTGTTTCATGGTTACTGTAATGTGGTCATTCAGTGTATGGTGTATCTTATACATTTTTAAGGACTCTTTTATCCATGAATGCAGGATACTATCAAATGCTTTTATGTAGTCAATCCATACCATACTTAGATCTTCCCCTTCTTACAGTTCTCCACTATGACTTTATTTAACAACAAATGATCCCCTGTTTCATATGAATTTCTTTTATTGCCCTTTTTTTCTACTGCCATAACTGAGTTTTCTTCTAAATGACTATAAACTCTGTCAGCTTCATTTCCCATGTATAGTTTATACGTCATTGGAAGGCAAGTTATTGGTCTATAAGTTTTAGGGTAGCATGCAGGTTCACTCTTAAGAAGGAACATTGTTTTGCCTGTTGTTAGCAAGGTTAGTGTCTGTTCGGGGTATGCAAATAAATAGTTCTTACTTATGGCTAAATCTTCGTGTAAAGATGTTAATACTTTTAACCACAAGCTAAATACTGCATCTGGGCCTGTAGTTTTCCAATTAGAGGATTTTCATACCTTTGTTTTAATCTCTCTGGCTGTTACTTCATCTCATTTCATATCCTGTACCTTTGAACTTCTTATTCTTTCTTTTACTTCTTCTATCCATTTAGCATCTTTGTTATGTTCCACAGGATCTTCATAGATACTTCTCCAAAATGTATCTACTTCCATTTTTGGCGGTCATTCAATTCCTTTTACCTTGTTTCCCAATTCTCTATAAAACCTTTTTGGGTCAGTAATAAATTGCTTATTTTGTACTTTTCCTTTATATTTATCTGTGTATCTTCTAAGTTTTTCTGCTTGTGCTGAAATTTTTACTTTGTTGTTTGTGATAGTATGTGATAGATCCTGGTCTGTTCTAATACTGTGCGTTGCTTTAATCACATCTATCTTTCTTAGTATATTTGTTGATCTATTCCCTCTTCTATACTCTTCTAACAGTGACACTTCTTGTCTTAATTGCTTTATAGTTTTCTCTATTCGATATTTCCATGAAGGTATTCTATTTCTCCCCTTCCTTTCCCTCACTACCCTGTGTTCTTGTGGTAGAACTTTATCAGTTATTGATTTAGCAGCACAGTAATATAATCTGTTTACTTCTGTTATATCACATGGATCTCTATGGACAGTTTTAATTACTGCATTAATTGGTTTTATCAGACTTCTGACTTTTTTGGGTTTTATTGACCTTCTGCAGTATATTTCGCTAATTGATATATCTATCCATGTCTATTAAATCAAGCAACTCTTCTCTTAGCTCATTTTCTTCCAAACTGAGGGCACATCCCTTGTTTTTGGTTTCCTGTGGACATTCTATAGAAAGTTCTATAGCAGCTTGCTGTGACACATTCTCTTCAATTTCATCCTGTGCCATCCATTGCTCTGTCATATGGAAACTCACTGGCCTATCACTCCTCAACATTGACTGCATCAGAGTTTCCACTGTTTCTTGTTCTTTTCCTTGCTGTCTAGCTTCAACTAAATGTTTATACTGATTTCATTTGGAAGGCTCCAAAATATCTTGATATGGCACCAGACCAATTGCTTCTTATTCTACTGATTTCCCCTTAATTTGGATAGCCATTGCTTGATCCTGTTGTGGTGCTTTCTGCATTCGATTTTCTACACTGAATCCTTCACTTTGGAGTTACTCCATAACCCAGGTTTCTATTTCTATAACTTCTCCATTGCTAATCTCCTTTTCTGCTTTTCCTCTTTGTCTTCTTTTTTGTATTGTAAAGTTCTTCATAGTCTGGATTCCTTCACCTGTATTTCTCTTCAAATATCTTTGGTGCTGCTCTTTTTGTATTGGTTAATTTTGCTTTCTCCTTTGCATGGACATTACACCATATTAAATCTCTTTTTCTTTCCCATGTCCATATTTCTTCTTCAGATGTCTCCTGATCTTCCTGTTTCTCCTTACTTTGGGGACTCACTCCATCCTGCTGTGATGTAACCTGTGTTAGATCCTCTACATCAGATCCTTCACTTTGCTGGCATTCCATAACTTCAACTTCTATTTTTTTAACTAATACTTTACTGGTCTTCTTTTCTACATTCCATCTTTGTGATATTATTTTTCTTATTGTAAAATTTTCCATATCCGGATGCCTTTGCCTGTATTTTGTTTTATTTATTTATTTATATTTGTTGACCGGGAGTGTCCGACTGGACCTAGGTCCATTTTCAGCAGACTCCCATGGAGAAAAGCTCCATGAATATTTCTCTTCGAATGTCTTTGGTGTTGCCTTCTTTATATTGATTCATTTGGCTTTCTCCTTTGCATAAATATTGCACCATATCAAATCTCTCTTTCTTTCCCATAGCCATGTTTCTTTTTTATATTTTTCAAATATCTCTAGATTTTGTTGTTTATATTTTTGCACTTCCTCAGATGCTGCTTTTTCCAAACAGATCAAAGTTTATTGATCTATATACTGTTTTTCAAAAATCTGTTGTATTAATTAACGCAAACTTTTATTTGAAGCTTCTGACAGTTTTTCCCCTTCAGAAGTATTCACCTGCAGCAGTTGGAGAAACCACAAAGGTTCCTCACAAGGAAAATTCAAGGTCTTCAGTATCTGTCCTATACGGATCATCTGAAATCACTGTCACTTTATTCTATTTCATACAGACTACACAGAGGTGATCGCTGCCTTTCATATAAAGCAATCGCTGACCCTGTTTTAATGGAAATGTTGCATTTCCACAAGTCAAATGGTGCACAGGTTACTTGCTTTAAAGACCTTAACCTAGTATGTTTAACAGAACCTGCTGGAGGGACAGATTTGTCTCCCAGAGGTTACCACACCTTTAGAACAGACTCCTACTTCATGTCAAACAGAGCACCTCATTGGCCCTCTTCAAATGCAATCTGGATGATTTGATGGGTAACAATAAATTTACACTGATGGTTCTACCTGTGTCCCTCTTGGACATGGGCATTAGGTGCTGATCATGGAACCAAGGGTAGAACTTGGCTAGACTTGTAAGGGCCATAGGGTGCTATATACCAACAACTCACCCTGTTCGGGGATACTCTTTTTGGCACCTTCCCTTGTGGACATTGTTCTTCATGCTGTTATGTAAGTAAATTGAAACAATTTACTGGTAAAATACACCAGTAAAGTGTATGACATCAAATTCTTTAGGAATTGTGGAACTGACTGGATTATATATATATATATATATATATATATATATATATATATATATATATATATATATATATATATATATATATATATATTGCTACCTGCAAACGTTCAGCCTTTTATGTTGGTCAGACATCTCGTCCACTAAGAATATGTATGTTTGAACATTGTAGCGACATACGTAATAAACGTAAAATGAATGCCCTATATAGGCACTGCCTGATGCATACGAATGCAGAATTTCATTTTATGATCATTGACAGAATTGCTGGTGATAGGAATAACATGCAGGGATGGCATAGCATCCTGAATAGAAAAGAAACATTTTGGATTATAAATCTGGGGGTGGGCTTTTCCAACCTGGACTAAATGACCATTTATAGTGCTGTATTTTTTTCCTGCATGTATTTTTTGTAATGATTTGTATTTTGACTTTATGTATTGAATTACAGTTATCATTTGTGCTTAATTGAAGGAGGTGTTGCTTTCAATTTGTGTTGTGGGGAGGGCTGCACTTCCCATTGGTGGATGGGTCTATTTATGTAAGAATGAGTGTTTACTGTTCAAAGGTATTCCACTGATGAAGGCTATCTTGTTGAATCCAGTATGGACAATAAAATTACTTTTTATGGCATGATTTCCTGGTATTTGCTGTGTTTTGTACCTTTTTGATTTCACTCACATGCTAGCCATTAGTTACTGTTTCCTATGACAAATGTACCTTGGTATAACGTTTGACCAAAAACCCACATTTGTTCCATGTGTAAAGCATCATAGAAATAGCACTCAATTAACTTAGGTCAGAACAGAAATACTCTAGCCTGCTACCAAAAAATATAGGAAAACCATAGCATTAGAAATGACAATTCCCAAAATATAATACTGTTGACTGTTATTTACTGTAAACTCAGCACATAACATATACCCTCTGCAAATTACTCTAAACAAGATATGCAAATTCATATCCTTGGGAGGGTGGGTGGGTGGGCTCAATGAGTACTGAATCTTTCTAAAGGGGGTCTATATTACAGTATCGACATCTGAAAATGTTGAATCCCACTTGTTCGACATGAAAATGTCAAACTCCAAGGTTATTGAATGGCCAAGTCACAAATTTCTTTCCAATGGAAAGAAATCAGTTGGCCAAACACGAACGCCACAGAAAAGCAAACATATTTAAGTGGGGGCCTTCATCCTCCACACCTCCCAATGTGGGGGGCTGAGCCCCCCACCCCCCCAACTAAATATTCTAAATCCGAGACCACTCTACAGTCAGGGAAAGGGCAGGTGTAACAGAATGGCTAACCAATTTCTTTCTGTTGGAAAGAAATCAATGATTTGGCCATTTGATAAACTTGGAGTTCGGCATTTTTGTGTCGAACAAGTGGGATTCGACATTTTCAGATGTCGATATTATAACATAGACCCTCTAAAGGAATCTTAATGCATTTAACATTTGTTAACCGGGAAAGTCTGACTTGGAACGAAGCCAATTTTCAGCATAGGCCCAGGGAGAAACACTACAGACACGTGTCTTTGTAACATGGGAGGAAACCCACACAAACACAGGGAGGACATGCAGACTCTGCACAGAAGGCACTCCAGCCAAGAATCGACCTGGGGAACCTTTTGCTGTGAGGTGACAACGCTGCTATTGCACCACGGTGCCATCTGCATGGCTACAACTAACTGCTAGGTCCACTTTCCTACTTGACTATTTGAAAATTTTACAAATTCGCTGGTCATGCTGCCCACCTGTAGCTCATAGACTACAACACAGGCAGCCAAACTATTCCCTGTGCTCATGTATAGTCAATGTCTTTTTTGTCAGGATCCCATTTTGACAAACCTGTACCTGCAGTTGGAAATCACTAGATCATGACATCAAAAACAACAGGAATTAGGTACATTGATAAAGGTGGTACTTCAGTTTCTTATTAGTGAATATCAGTACTGATGTTTGAACAATAGTTACATCAGAGTTAATGCAACT
>NC_056749.1:822119664-822122164 GCF_019279795.1 Protopterus annectens | reverse complement strand
ATAGATACCCCTCTACAGCCACTCCTAGCAAACTCCACTGTAAACTTGCACTAAAGCATTACATCGCAAGTTGTTACCTTAATTTAAATATTTGTTTCTTATTGGCCTTAATTAAATGCATTGTAATTAGCTACTGAGCCCAGCTCACATTACCGATTGGCTAATTCCTCCACCTAATTTAAATACATGTACTATTTAAGTGACTTGCCTTGGCATAGTATTTCACTCTGAAGAAGATCTTTAAATCATTAAAGATCGAAAGCGCTAAATACCGAAGTTACGCTCCATGTCTTTGTCCTTCACTAGATGCTCAGGATGTTTTTTACTTAATAGTTTTTTGTACTTCTATTTCTCTCTTGTCGGTTCTTCAGTTTTTGTAAATAGAATTTCTTCTGATAATCAGTATGGACGACACGACCAACGCGGAACTAGGCTCTGGCAGCCAACTTTTATTTGACCTATCCCCACAGCCCTTGCCTCCTAACCTGGCAAGTCTAATACAGTCGGTCGCTGGACTCTAATAACCACACCCAGGAACTATTAAATTGGTACAGCAACGCTGTCAATGGACAACCGCAAGGGAACCAACCTCAGGGGAGCCAACACCGAGAGATCATCCTCACTCCTCTACCTCCCACTCCAGCTCGACCTTTGAGCCCTACAACCCCTAGGGACGAAAACCACAACGGAATCACTCCTCTGCCTCCACAGCACCCTCGAACTATCAACAGCAACACCATCATGGATTTCATGAACCAGGACAACGGCAATAATCCCTTTCTACAGGAAAGAGAATCGCAACCAGCAAACGACCAAGGAGCACATCCCTCCACCTCCCATGCCAATGGAAACGCATGTAAGTCACTAATTTTTAAACTGGAAAGAGCTATTTTATTTAAGAACATCCAGTATGACATTTTTTTCCTAAATGCATATGTCCAGCACAACATAATGCCACAAGGACTCAGATTTTTCAAATTCCTCAACAGAACCACAGCAGATTCACCGCTGTATGCCGAGCTCACCAAACTGTACAACGATGCTGGCGTCCAGTTTCTAAAGATCCTAACTAAACATAACCTAACCAGGTTAGAAAACCTAGACAAGGACATAGCAGAAATAAACATGGTGACCCAACACCAGGACTTCCCGTCGTTTAAGAACTTTTACGATGGCATCTCCCCATGGATCACTGGACAAGTGGCAACGCTCATCCAAAGGAAGAAACAAAAACTGTAACGGGACCTAACTCAATAACACAATAGAGCAGCCTACCGTTACATCGAGGAACTCACAATAACTTCAACAGAAGACCGAACAACTGGACTAACCCAGCGAGACCAACAGCTCAACAGCCAGCACCGCCCCCTCTAGCTCCAACATGGACATGAACTCTGCACATCCCCCCCCCTCCTCCCTTGATCAAAGTGCCTCCAACGATGATCTCAGTGCCTCCTCCAATGATCCAGATGTCTCAGACAACCACACCGGCAGCCCAACTACAGCAGCCAGTTCTATTAGCACCAACCACCGCAGCAAATGCTAACCAAATCCAACAGGCTTTTTTATTAACGGACAACTGGATCCCCTTGAACACAGGACAAACTCCTATGAGAGGAGCAGGGACACGAGGGAGAGGGAGAGGGAACCCCAGGTTCAGGAACCTAGGGAGACCAATGCGCACGAGGAGCACAATGAGGAGATAACACCTCTAGTGGTACCCCCAACCCTAGTGCTGAGTGCAGTTTTCAACTTAACCAACAGGAACCTCTCCAATTACCACATCAGCCTGCTGAATATTCACTTTCATCCCCGCCCAAAGAGTGGACGTACTGGAGCTGATACTAGAATTACTGCTCTACCTGAGAAAGTTGCATCTCAAACATATGTTCCATGACACCGACGAAGAGGAAGAAGAGGACTCCCAGGATTCACCAGCAACCGCTCCAACAAGACCACTACAATGGAAAAACCTGTACAGCCCTGTGCTACACAGCATCCTCCAGTCCTTCCAACGAGTATGCAAACACAATTTCAGATCACTACTCAATGTTCCCAGCACCAACAAATGGCACAACCTCTCATGAGAGGAGCACACAGCCTTGCTGGAGCTTAGCAAAGACCGCAATCTCCGAATCATGAAAGCCCACAAGGGTATGGGAATCTTACTCATGGAACAAAGTGTGTACTCCACAAAAATAGACCAAGAATTCTACACAAAAGTGGATCTCCAAACGGTCAACAAACATTTCTCCACAATCGACAAAAAACTATGACTACTGGAGAAAGAACACAGCATCTCCCTGGAGGAATACATGTTCATGACAGTACCCCACCCCAACCTGGGCAAACTCTTCGGTATCCTGAAGATCCACAAAAATACCAAGGATCCTCCTTTCAGACTAATAGTATTCAATGTACGCACCAAAACTGAAAAAATATCGGAATTTGTTGACCACCTCTTAAACCCACTGGTGCAATCCACTAGAATCTACCTGAA
>NC_056749.1:822109664-822114664 GCF_019279795.1 Protopterus annectens | reverse complement strand
AGATATGGTGAGAAGTTTGTTAGATGAGACAATCAAATAATAGAGATATAGATTAGGAAGGCCTAAACCTCCCTTGTCCTTAGAAATTGACAATCTGGAATAGGAAATTCTAACAGATTTAGGGAACCATAAAATTTTGCCAAAGCTTTATTTACAGACTCAAAGAAAGATTTTGGAATTATCTGATCAGACGATGAGAACTGGTAAAGGAATTTAGGCAGAATGTTCATTTTAATTATGGCCTTTGATAAAAGTGAAAGGTTTAGATGTTTCCATCTGTCCATATCAGATAATATTGAGTTCCATACTTTATTGATGTTATTTTGAAAAGAGGATTTATTATTGTGTTCTAAATTGATACTTAAATATTTTATACTATAAGTAAACTGAAAATGATGATCTGAAAACAAAAATGATTTATGTACTAAGTGATTTAAAGGAAAAATATGAGTTTTAGAGGAATTTAAAAGATAATTCGAAACCGAAGAGAAGTAATCAATGGAGTTTGTTATTTTTCTATAATCAGATAATGGAGTTTGGAAGTAAATAACTAGATCATCAGCGAAAGCTGAAAAATGAATTTTGGTATTAAGAATTCTAGGGACATTATGAAAAGTATTTTGAATAATATACAACAACAAAGGTTCTACATAAATGTTAAAAAGAAAGGGAGACAATGGACAACCCTGTCTTGTTCCTCTAGTAATCTTTATAGGAGAAGAAAATTGACCATTAATGTAAAGTCTAGTAAATATATCTTTATATAATACTTTTAAAAAGTTTATAAAGAATAAAGGAATATTGAAACAAGACATAGTTTGAAAGAGAAAGTTCCAACAGACTCTGTCGAAGGCATTTGATGCATCAATGATCAGAGCATATATAGGGTTTGAATCTTTTTTAATAAGATGAATGATAGACTCTATAAGGACAAAGTATTATCCCAAGCATGTCTGTGGGACATTAAACCTGATTGATCTTGGGAAATAATTGAGGGTAAATCCGTTTCAATCTATTAGCCAAAATAGATGATAAAATCTTAATATCTACGTTTATTAAAGAAATGGGTCTATAATTTACTGGGTCAGATTTTTCTTTATTATTTTTTAGAATTAGGATAGTTTTAGATGTATTCCAATGAATATCTGAGATATCGTTAACTCTTATATGATTATATACTTTGAGAAGAAAGGGAAGAATTAGCAATTTGAAAGTTTTAAAAAATTCTGGAGTGAAACCATCTGGACCAGGAGATTTACCCAATTTAAGATTATCAATTGAATCCGAGATTTCTTGTAACGATATAGGAGCAGAAAGTAAATTTTGTTGGCTATCGTTTAATTTAGGGAAATGTAGAGAATTTAAAAAGATTTTTAAGTGATTATCATTAACAAAATTAGAAGAACCTGAATATAAATCAGTATAGAGAGAAGTGAATAGCTGAATAATCTCTTCATCCGTGTTATATAATTTATTTTTATAAGATAAAGATGAGATTTTCGGTCTGTCAAAATTAATTTTAATAATTCTCGCTAATAATTTAGAAGGAACCTGGGCCCATTCTGAATATGAAGCAAGTAACTTTTGTTCAGCTAAAGAGAGATTATTTTGGTGAAGCAAAATTAAATCTTTCTGACAATCGAGAATTTGTTTTTCTATAGTAGGGTCATGGATCAGTCTAAGATGATTTTCCAGGGAAAGAATTCTAGATTTTAAGAACTCCTCTTTCTTAAAGTATTGTTTTTTGAAAAAGGCCGCTTTACTGATAAATAATCCTCTTAATCTCACTCTACATGCCGCCCATTGTATGTCATAAGGAATGTCTGATGACCCCAGGTTATTCTCCATTTCCTGTAAGATTTCTGAACATTGTTTACAAATATCTTCATTTAGTAGTAAATTATTATTTAAAGACCACTTATTAAAGTTGATTTTATTTTTAATATTAGTATTTATGTTTAATTTTAGTGAGATTCTTGAATGGTCCGAAAAGAATCTAGGTTCAATGTTAAAATGCAAAATATATTTTGAGATATAATCAGAAATTAGAAAGAAATCCAATCTGGACCACGAACGATAACACTTAGAGTAATAGGTATAGATATCATTCTTATTTAAGATTTTAACAGTATGAAGTGGATCAATTAAATTATATTCCGTCATCAAATCATTAAGGGCCATAGTAGATTGATAATTATAAGAAACAGTGGAACGAGATCGATCAATTACTGGATTTATTACTGCGTTCCAGTCACCACCCACTATAATATGGTGGTCTTTATAAGATGTGAGAATATTATAAATTTTTAAAATGAACAAATGTTGTAAATTACATGGGCCATATATGTTTAAGACTAAAAGAGGTTTGTCAAGACCAACGATAGAAGTGGTAAATAAGCACCATCTCCCCTCATTATCAAATTTCTCATCAATAATGTTCCCCATGAATTTTTGTTTAATGATTATAGCTACTCCTCTGGAATTAGATGAGTCACCTGAAGCTACTATCTTTTTGATCCATTTTTTATTCCTCTCTTTATTCCAATCAAGACGAGGAATATGGGTCTCTTGAATAAAACAAATATTTGCCTGTGACTTCAAAATCAAATGAAATAATAATGACTTTTTCGCTTTGCCTTGAATACCTCTAACATTCCAAGAATCCAATATTATATCAACTGGCATATTCAAGGCATACAACCATTATTGATGCTATAAAGGTGAACTCAAAGTAAAAATCCAATATTACTCTAAAAAAGAAAAAAAAAGAAAGAGCAGCATTTGAATATGCAATCAGGTCAACAAATATCATTTGCTGAAAAAAAGAAAAAAAAATTTTCAAGAGCAATAAAATGTATATTAATATCCTTTATCCTAACCCTAGTGCCTACCCACCAATCACCCTGTGATAAAGGAAGATCAGAAGTGTATAAGATAGAAGTTGTAATTATAGATAACAATAATATCAGATTAATATAAAAATTGCTCAAAGGAAGCCTAACACAAATTAAAACCAGAGTTATACTACTAAAACTATATACAAGACTAACTAAATTCAAGATGTCCAACATACTCAATCCCTACTTGAAATACTAAGCTAAAAGCTCCTATTATTAAGTAAAAAATATATAGTAATTAAATGCATTTCCTCAAGTATTTCAAAGAAAAAAATAGAACAAATTATGATTAACAAAAACAATACAGCATAACAAGTATTACAATGAAAACAGAACATATGTAAGGTAACGTAAATAAATATTAAGAAACCAATCTAATAACACTATCATATATGTAAACAAAACAGTGAGAAAACTAGTAATAGCTGTATCATATATAAACTGATGTTTTAGATATACATATAAAAAAAAAGCCATAAACATTGCAAAACAGGTAAGATCATGCACTATCCAGTAAACACACTTTAAAGCTTAACAACATTTTTCAGTAGTCAAATAGACAATAAGTGTGATAAAAAACTCAAAAAATTATAGTATGAGCATTTAACTATAGTTCAAATGAAGCATAAACTATCCTCCAAGCGACCATATTCTATAAAACAATTCAATATAGATGAATGGTAACTGTCAAAATAGCAGTAATATAGCATCTGCTCACAATGATTTATTATATATTGAATAGGTTTTGGCGCCATCTAATGTTCAAAGATGAATACAAATAAGAACTATTGGATAGTACCTTAAACTACAGTATATACACAAGATTAAATGAATACTAATGTATGTTCATATGAATTGAAAGAAATTTTAGAATGCTTATACTATTGGCTCTGTTAAATTGTATAGTTATATTGCCCTTTTAAAATATAAAAGCAATACAGCAAACAGGATGTAAAAACACAGTGCTCATAAATATTCTCATTATAATATCTAAATAGAACAAAAACAAGTAGGCTAAACTCAAAAAATCAAGGAGTTTAAACATAGACAGGCAAGTTTAGCTAATAACATTTAAAGGTACCCATTCCAAGCATTACATTTGTGTAAAGGCTTGCTATAACATAACCACCAGCTGCAGTCCCCTCATCATACTTCTGATAAAATGCATGAATTTCTCAAAAGAACAGGTAAACAGTGTAATAAATGTCTGTTTAAACATTATGGTATCTTTCAAGTTAACATGAATAAACATTTTGTAGGAAAACATATATTCTCTTCTTTGCCCATTTTCTAGTTTAATAATGAATGAAACTAACCTGTTCAGTTGTTTCAAAAGTAAATTCCATCCTACTGAATGAAGGTAACTGCTCGCTTTGGAGCGAGAGAGACATGTGTAGGATCACTAATTGTAACTTGTAAGAAAAACATATTTAAACTTAAAAACAGCCTTCGCTTGTAAGAAGAACACTGAAAATGATAGGAAGTCCTAAAAAAACATTCCTGATGCTGAATACATGCTGAAAACAAGCGCAATTGTGTATGTGAAGCTGTCGTGCTTTCACAACAAATGATGACGTCACCATCCATCTCCGAAAGTCTGTAGTGGGTGCGCGATCATGTAGAGCAGCAGCTGAAGCTATGAGCAGAAGATTTTCTCTTGAAAGTGTCTCGAGAGGCGAAGTTTCTCCCTCCATAAATCTTATAACTGACACAGGGGACTGTAATTTAAAAGCTTTAAAAAAAACTAGTATACTGTATTCACATAAAGCGAGGAAATGAAAAAAAAACATAACTATTTGACTGTTTTTAACTCAGATAGTAAATCTATAAATCTGGAAAGCCTGTCATACCACAATAATATTAAAACTTGCCAGAATTAAATAAAATATATTCAAAACAAGTTATTGAAGAGAAATAGGATTAGGTCATAACAGACATGTACATCCTAAATTATAAATATTGTCAGAAAAAATAACACTTTTGAAATCCATTAACAGTAACATATTATGATACAGTGTCAGGAAGCTTTTTAAATGTTTTAAGAAAAATGTCTTTAGCATCTTTGGGATCTGAGCACGCAAACCTTTTGTCATTGACTGTAAA
>NC_056749.1:822008306-822043306 GCF_019279795.1 Protopterus annectens | reverse complement strand
AGACAAATGCTCTGATCTCTCTAATTCTCTCTCTTTAAATTGATAACACAGAGCTGCTTCACATGACATCATTCTTCACACATCTCTGGTGTTCCTGGGCTAACAGAAACTACATTTACATTCTTTACACTGAGTGAGAAACCAGAGCAATAAAAGACATTTATACATGCAAATTCTAGCCATTAACTGTGGTCTTAAAACAATAGGCAGGATCTAGACATATCTGCTCCGAATTTTGACATCAAAGACAGTCATAAAATGCTTGAACTAGCTTTCCTACAGCAGAGTGCACTGTTGTTTCATTTTTCCAGTTCAACATCTAATGCAGTCTTTTCTCATTTAAGAGAAGAAACCTGTGGCTTACATCAATATTTACAAATGACAAAATTATCTGCAAACTTCTATCTGGCTAGGTTGGCAGCCTTCAATTGTCTTCACATCTATGGTGAAATTTCTCGAAGGAGAGAATATCATGTTTTTGTTTTGTTTCAAACAGTTGGAGAATTTCTGTGCATTTAAGTCGGCATTTCTGTTTACTAAACTGGGCCTTTGGCTTATTGTACACTGAAAATTATGGATAGACAAGGCCCACTGGTGTAATTTGGCATGTGATCTTAGTTTGCTTTGTGTTACCATCATTGTTAAAGGGGCATGTTCTGTTACCATAATGAAGTGCCTGCCTAAAGCATTGTATTTCTGAAAAGATTACTCCATATAGGCCAATGGCAATACTTTTTTTTTAAATGACATAGGTGGTATCTTCCAGTATCCATTTATCATGTCTGGTTAGGTGAAGTATTTGGCCTTCCCTAAGATCTCCAACTCATTTTGGGGCATGGGATTGGAGCCAAACGTTGAAATGCTACTTAACTTCCTAAAATCACTGCATAATCTAAAGTTTCCATCTTGTTTAGGAACCAGCACTATTTGGCTGCTTCTTACACCATGTGACTCTTCTATCTTGCCTATTTTAAGCATTTTTCAAAATGTTCTATTATTTTCTAATTTTGGGACTCCAGAAGTCTGTAAGGTCTTAGTAAAACCTTTATTATAGGAGGGATTATCTATACTATGTTCTGTTAGCTCAGTTCTAACTGGCATTTCTGAGAACAAAATTTTCAGTTTACTTTTTTTTCACTCTCCCAGTACCTTGTCCAAAGTCTGCACTGTTGGCACCCAGGTGGACCATGGGATATAGCCTTTTTTGTACTGAGTGGAAGTACTAAGGCCCATTTGTTCACTCTTGGAAATTCTAGTCAGCTTTCCCATTCCCTATAGAGTGCTGGGGGGTAGTGTTGTTGAAAATACTTGCAAGTAATAAAAGTTTTGAACTTTACATGGGCACACATGTCAAAATCCCAATACACGAATACTGGAAAAACAAATACATAACTGTGTGGACAAATGCAAAAAGTTATGGAACATTTGCATGTACTTTTAGTATAAGTGAAAGTAGATACAGTAAAGAATGTGACAGTAGCATGCATGCATGTTGTGAAGGGTAGAACATGAGATGCCCAACACATCAGAATCATTATAGACTCAAAATGTCAGGGATATGCAGTAGAAAGACAAATGTAATCTAGAACAGAAAATAACTAATTATAATGCAGAAATTGTTACAGATATGGAAATCATAACAAGTGAGATGTATGTCCACTGGAGGTGTGGGACATGTTGTGAAGCCCATGTACTGTGATGGAACTCTTGCAAGAAAACATTCATATGGAGGAAGTTTATTACCAACATTTTTTTAGTTGTGAATGAACTAGACATGATTAAATGTGAGAACAAGAACAGCTATGAAAGTGTGACATCCATGGAGGATTAATCACAGCATATGTGTGCATTAATTTATTATTGTGAAGCAGGAACTGATTTATACTCTGTTTTAGTGTATATCACATGTTACTGGAAAGCCTGTCTACCTCTGTAAAAATCATGTTAAGTGTGTATTACCTCATGCTACCAAACAAAAATAGTTAACATAATATTGAGAAATCACAGATCTGAAGAGTTTGTGACAAGACAGACAGTTGAAACATCATATCATAGGTTCATAGGTGTGTACTAGGCTAATGGCCCTGGAGCCTATACAAGCCTAGCCCATAGGATTACCCTGGCATCATGCCACCTGACCTTAGTTCCCAGTACCTCTGTTGAGTCGAGCCACTGGAGTGATCCCCATGGTGAATTTTCTATTTCCCATCCACACATCAAGATTTCTCTTGAAGAGGGCCAGTGAGGTGCTCTGTTTGATACGTATGGCAAGTCTATTCCATAGCGTGGGCAGTCTCTGGGTTATGAACCTGTCCCTCCAGCATATTCTGTTGATTGTGGTAATGAGGTTGAGGTCTCTGGAGCGTGTGGTGTGGAGGGATTGGGATTTCTTTAGATGTAGCATTTCTAACACAGCTGGATCAAACATGGATTTATAAGTCAAGCAGAGATCGCCTCTAAGTTAGTGATATGAGACAGAGAATAGTTGGGGTTTTTTGAATCTGTCCATATAGGACAAGTGTTTAAGACCTAGGATCCTCTTTCTGAGGTACCTTTGCGACCTTTCCATGTGTTGCAGGTGTCTAGTGAGGTACATGCCAAATGGGGCATTGTACTCGATGATTGACCTAATGAGGGAAGAGTAAAGGGAGACAATGACCTCTTTGTTCCTGGATGCAAAACCCTTAGTAATGATATGTGCCACATAGAAGGACTTTCTGACCACAGTGGCAATGTGGTGATCAAAAGAGAGGTTGCTGTCAACCTGTGTTCCCAGATCTCTTATAACACCTTCTGTGTTTAGTGGACTACCATCAATGTGATAATTCATGGGAACCGGGTTTTTCTCAAAGGTGATGATGACACATTTTTTGGGATTGAGCTTAAGGCCATGGTTCTGACACCAGTCATTGGTCTCAGTGAGGCCTTTCTGTAGAATGTCAACATCACTTGGGGAGTTAATAATAGCTCCCAACCTGCAATTGTCTGTGAACTTTCTCTGCCAGAATCCCTTCATGTTGGCCTGGACTTCAGAGCAGTAGATACCAAACAGGAGAGGACCCAGGACCGAACCCTGTATGACTCCACTCATGACTGGTCGGAAGTCTGACTTGGAGTCAGCTAATTTCACACTGTGGTTTCTATCTGTAAACCAGTTTGCAACACACCTAGTGACAACTTAGTGACTTTTTCTATGATTCCTGAGTGGGGAATTGTATCAAAGGCCTTGGCCAGATCAAGGTAATCTGTATGAACCACCTTGCCTTCATCCACAGCTCTGGTGACTGACTCAAAGTAGTCAACCAAGTTGAGCAGGCATGATCTACCCTTCACAAAACCAAACTGTGTGGGATCCAGAGTTTTGAGCTTTCCCATATTTTCAAACTGAACTTTGGAAACTGCTAGAGTTGTCATAAACATTTTGTCACAAGCCAATAGCACTGCTGGCATTCTCCTGGCATTGTCTCTAACCTGTGTTGGATGAATTCTAACACAGCCATGTAGCCAAAGGAAAATTCTCATGAGTTTTTCCACAGGACAAGAAATGACAATTACTACTCTTCAACATTCATTACTTGTACTGCTTTATGCTAACAGTTGCCCAAAAAAAATATGAAGTATACGTCATTAAAATGGGCATGCTCACAGGGAAGCACAGCAACTATGATATCAAGATCACCCACCCATCAAAACACAGTAAAGCATAAGTCATGACATCCATTAAGTAAGGCATTTGAGCATGTCAGCATTGTCTTCATTTTTATTATTACCCTGTTTACACACTCATACAAAGTAGACAATGCTGGATGTGAACACTTACCCATATAACTCACATTTTGTATACCTGTGAATTAGCTGCTGATACCACAGAATAACTCATAACACAGTTTTGAGAAGAAACATGGTTAAATGGATTTCCTGAGCAGTGTCTTTGAATGCACCTGTGAAAGTGTTACCAATGAGTAGCAATGTTTAGATCAACATCCATTGAGTATGCCATTCCTGTCTGTTGCCACTTGAATTTGAGCACAATAATACAAGTTACACACTATGGGATTCCAACATCTGTCTATCAAAGTCAACAATTTTACACCTATGCACTAATTGAGGATGGCACACAATAAGTCATATTGCAAGTTTTAAAAAAAACACAGTTGAAGGAATAACTCAGCACTTTGTTGTAATACATTTGGATTACTTCAAAATCAAGTACTACAGCTGTGGGAATCATACATTTCTCCATCTGTAAATGTTACTAATAAATGGGATTGTACAAGTAACATGTGGAATAAGCCTTTTCTACCTGCTATCATTTTTGGTAATATACATCACACTACATATACTCTGTTGGATTTGAACCTGTGCCTATGTAATTCTACAGTATCTAGGCAGTGCAATACCTGCTGACACCAGGAAAGAAGAAGAAGAAGAATAAGAAGTCATACCATGGTAGTTAGAAAGGAAAAATTAGATAAGATAACTTAAGCAGTGTGTTTGAATGTATACAGACATCTTTAAAAGGGAAAACAATACTTGCAGGAACAAAACCCTTCACTTTTGATAGTATTACCTCTAAGTAGAATACTACATATCACATTTCTTGAGTAACACATTCCCATCTGTTACTATTGACTGCCACACTGCCAGATTTGAACACCTGCCTACTTAAGTCCACATTCTCTACAACTGTTCCTTAACATCTGATTACATGCAATAAGTTACATCACAGTTGTTAGAAAGCATAGAGTTGAGGAGATACTTTGAGCATTGTGTTGGAATGCACATGTTGCATGTTAGGGAGTACAAGAGTTGGGTGATCCCTCTCTCTGTGTAAATATTACTAGTAAGTAAAATTGTAAATGTCAGATCTGTTGGACAAGCCAGTCCTGCTGGTAAGCATTTTCTGTTACACATTGCTGGATTCAAACGCCCACTTGTTTAAATCCAGGTACACTAGAGCTGTGCATTAACCATTGACATCATAGGTGAAATCTTATCACAGTTATAAGAAACATTTGAAAGGTAAGACTGTGCAGTATGTTGCAATGCATACATTTTCCATAAAAGGGAGTTGAGGGATTCTTCTACCTGTTTAAATGTAATCACTAAGTGGAACTGTACAAATCAGATTTGCTTGATAAGTCAATTCTGCCTTTTATATTTTGCAGGCACCTTAATCTTTATGGGTATCAGCTGCTTTGAAAGACCTTGTGTTTCCTGATGTCTAGCCAAACTATTCACTTATGCTTTGCCGATGAGGTCAATAAAAAGGCCGAAACATGCATGTCCAAAGCTAGTGGGATTTGGTTTTGTTGGACATAAAAAGTGCAAAAAGGAATGGACATTCAGAAAACATGTAGCTGAAGCACTTGGTGTCCTTTAGGGGGTCATCTGGATATATATGTCATGGGCCTCCACTACAGAAGGTTTGAAGTATCACACAGTAAATACTTTAGCTTTGATGGGGTTCATAGGTTCATAGGTTGGTACTAGGCTATCGGCCCTAGGGCCTATACAAGCCTAGTCAAACAATTCCCCGGATATTTCTTCCTACAATATTTACTTCCTTGGACCCCTGTCTAGCAGGGTGACTGATGTGATCCCCAGGGTAAATTTTCTATTTCCCATCCAATCATCAAGGTTCCTTTTGAAGAGTACCAAGAAGGTGCTCTTCTTGACATGTATGGGCAGTCTATTCCAGAGTATGGGGAGTCTCTGGGTCAGGAACCTAGCCCTCCAGCATGTTTTGTTCATTGTGATGACAAGGTTTAGATCCCTGGAGCATGTGGCTATGAGGGATTGGGATTTCTTTAAGTGGAGCATGTCCAACAGCTCAGGGTTTGACATGGCCTTGAATGTTAAGCAGAGATCTTCTCTGAGTAGACGATATGCCACAGAGTATAGCAGTTTTTTTTAGACTGTCAGCTTAGGCATCTGCTTTAGGCCTTTGATTCTTTTATTTAGGTATTTCTGTGGCCTTTCCAGCTGTTGCAGATGTCTTGTAAGGTACATACCAAATAGAGCATTGTACTCTATAATGGGTCTAATGAGGAATGAGTACAGTGGGACAACGATCTCCTTTTCTCTGGATGAAAAGCCCTTTGTGATGAGGTGTGCCACACAGAAGGATTTCCTGACTGTTGTGGTAATGTGGTTATCGAAGGTGAGACCACTGTCCACCTGTGTCCCTAAGTCTCTCATCACACTTTCAGTGTTTAGTGTACTGCCACCTATGTAGTAATTCATGGGTACATGATAACTGTACATTTCTTGGCATTAAGCTTGAGCCCATGGCTCTGGCACCAAGCATCTGTTTCTGTAAGGCCCTTTTGTCGAATATCCACATAATTTGGGAATTCAATAATGGCTCCCAGTTTGCAGTCATCTGTGAACTTTGTTAGCCAGAGTCCCTTAGTCTTGGCCTGTACTTCAGAGAAGTAGATGCCAAACAAGAGCGGTCCCAGGACAAAACCCTGAGGTACTCCACTTGTCACTTGTCTGGAACTGGATTTGGAGTCTGCTACTTTTACAGGCTGGGTTCTATCAGTAAGCCAGTTGGCAAGCCATTGAGTGATGTAGGGATTTATGCCCCGCTTAGTAACTTTATCTATGATTCCAGAGTGGGGGATGGTGTCGAAGGCCTTGGCAAGGTTCAGATAGGCTGTGTGGACCTCCTTACCCTCATCAACAGCTCTGGAGACTGATTCAAAGACGTCAATCAGGTTCAGGAGACAAGATTGGCCCTTCACAAACCCAAAGTGGGTGGGGTCCAGTATTTAACGGTTGCCAATGTCTTTGTTTATAAGTTCCATGAGAATGCATATCAGGCTCATCAGACTGATGGGACAGTAGTTCCCGGGATTCAAAGTGGATCCCCGCTTGTGGAGTGGGCTAACTGTAACTGTGTGCCACTCAGTGGACATGAAGCCTGAGGTGAGGCTATGATTAAACATGACACTTAGGTGAGGTGCCAGTTAATTTTGTAGTTCATGTAGTACACAGCCCAGGATGTCATGTGGTCTCATGGATGCTGCATTAGCTTTGGAAAGTGTGGTTTCTACCTGTTTGGCCGTTATTACTTGAATTTGGCAATCTTTTGGTATTGAGATGGGCCCTTTAGGGGTGAGAAGGGGGTGAAGTTGGCACTAAATCAATCTGCCAGGATATTGGCAATATCCTTGGGATCGGTATATTTAATGCCATTCTGTTGTAGCTCAGAGCAGGTCTGAGCATTGCCATTTAGATTCTTGACATAACTATAGAATGCCTTGTGGTTGTCTTTGGAATCTTTGGCAATTTTATTAGCTTTGGAAGATTTTATGAGGGATCTCAGCTTCTTACTGAGGCTGGTCAGTGAGTTTTTTGCATACTGGGTTTTTCCTCATTTCTGCAACAGTTTCTTCCTTCTGTTGTATAATTTGTTTATGGCAGGGGACCACCAGATTGGCTTTTTTTTTGGAGGAAAGCATCTTGGTTCTATTTGGGATGGTACAATTCATGCACAAGTGGATGTGCTGGCACAGTGCCTTAGTGTAGGATTCAGCAGTCAAACTTTCAGCTCCCGTCTGCATGGGTGCCATGAAGTTTGTCATTTATGACTTAAGTAGCATGAAGTTGGCTTTGGAGAAGTTTTTTACGTTGGTTTCCTTACTGTGGGGTGGGGGTGAGATGTGGATGTCAAGGGTGATTTGCTTATGGTCAGACCTAAACAATGAGGGGGTAACCACTGATGTGGAGCATCTATTTCCCAAGTTGGTAATGACCAGGTCAAGGATATTGGAGCCCCTGGTGGGACAATGGATTAGTTAATCCAGGGCATTGGAATTTATGTATTCCAAGAACCATTGGGAAAAGGTGTTGGTATCCGAGTAGTTTTCCCAGTTAATGGCGGGGTAGTGGAAAGCACCCAGTATTAGGGTATTTGGTTGTATCTTAATATTTTCCAGTATGTTTAGAAAGGTGTAGTGAGAATCTTGGCACATGGTTCGGGCATCTGTAACAAGCTACAATTTGGATTGCAGTCTTAGCTAGTGTTAGTTGCACCTGGAGAATTTCAGATCCATTGTGTTGGGCAACTAGCCTGGAGGTGTGAATATCCTTGGTGAATATGGACACTCCACCACCTTTAGTGTTTCGGTCTTGGTTTGGTGGCAGAAAAGTGTGGTAAGAGTTGTAGCCTGGTATTACAGGGGTACTCTCTGGAGTCTTGAACCAGGTCTCCGTTACTGCACAGATATCGATGTTGGAGTGCCTCAAGAGAGTACATTTTGAGGTTTAGACTTCAAGCATTGAGTAACATTACCTTCAAATTTTGCATGTTTGTATCTGTTATGGTGGTGGTTTTGTCCTTTGAACCTTGCCTAAAAAAGGCACTATAGTGGTGGCAAGAGCTTTAGCCAGTAACCTGAATCCCAGTGGTGACAGGTGCAAACCATCTCTGGCAAAGCATCGTGGTTTTTTGATCATGTCATCCCAGGCAGACAGATACTGGATCCCCTTTGAATGACACCAGAAGCTTAGCCAATTGTTGAAGTCAATCATTTTGTCCTTATACTGTGGTATCATTCTGGGCGAAGGCAGGATTCTACTCAGGGCTAGGGTCATACCTGCCTGGGCCACATGATCCGCAAGCTCTTCCATGTCTCTTTTCATGTAGTCCAGGGAGGTATGTCTCATGTCATTCATTCCAACATGGCAATGACAGAATCGTATTTGTACTTGTTGTGGAGTGACTTGAGTGCATGCGTTATGTGGCGGATCCTGGCACCTGACAGGCAGTTCACTGTAATTTTCTCCTTGCTCAGCCTGGTGAGTGGGACATCAGTGTGCCTGACTATAGAGTCACCTACGACTAAAGTGTTGGGTATGTCGTCTTGCCTTAGGGGATTTTTGGGTGGCACTCTGGTGTTGTGAGCTATGCGTCACTTTGGTTGTGACTGGTGTTTGTTTGCGTTTCAGCTTTGGAGATCCTTGTTGCTTGGGCCAGTTAATATTAAAGGCCTCCACATATGTGGGTTTAATGTTGCTATGTGTGGGGGTTGATGGTGTGGGTTTTGAAGGGCTATGTGTTGCCTGAGGTGTAGTGCAGGTGTTAACCTTCTCCTCTTGACTGTCTAGCACAATCTGGGCTAGAGAGAGCTTTGCTTCCAATTTGGCTATGTAAGTACATCTATCGCAGGTTGTAGAGTTGGGTGGCAGGAGGAAAGAGCTGTCTGTGTACATGAGGCAGTTGCTGTATTGCCCCAGTATGCCCAGATTCACCAAGTGGACAGGAGAAATCACCGGAAGCTGACCCTTGGACATGCCTGTTTAGGTGCAAGGTACTTTGCAATTATAGGTTGTTTAGTGCCCATGATTAATTTCTCCTTATTAACAAGTAGAGTTGAGTGCTTGTATCAGTTTAAGACTTCCTAGTGCTTTCTAGCAAGTTCTAGAGCAAGTGCTAGTCACAGGGGTTAAAATTTTAGTGTTACCACTGAGAAACCAGCTATTTCTAAGGGACAAGTTGAAGAGCAGACTTTCTGGCACCTGGAATAGTTTAACCGTAGCCCTGCAGTGTTGCAAAATGTGATAAATGGGCAAACACACTCATTTTTAAGCCAGAAAATTGAAAGGGATAGAAATCAGCCCAAAATGGCTAATAACATAACAATTGCAGAGCTGGAAATCACTCCTCTAGTGTTAGATAGGCAGTACAATGCTAACCACTCCCACTGGTAAGCAATAGGACTTCCCTCTACCACAGCAAGGTCTAGATAGCTCTGATCACAGAAAATAAAGTCATGAAACCAGCAAAACCTGGGATCTGGACTATACTACATAAGAAAGGTGGGAAACGAGCAAACAAGATAGTATTATATTTTTGGGTTAAAACAGGCTAAACAATGCAATAATACAGTAAATAAACACAGGAAAGGCTAACACACTTGAGTGTGTAGCCGTAAACAGTAACTATATTCAAAATTCTACAAAATTAGCAATTTAAAACTTTTTGAATGATGCAAGGCAAGTGCACAACTGAAAAATGATTTAAGAGGCAGTAATACAGTAGAATGAGTAGCTAGTCTACATATACAGAAAAGTCTATATATATATATATATATATATACAGAGAGAGAGAGAGAGAGAGAGAGAGAGAGAGAGAAGCAGCTAAAACACACTGAAACAATTTAAATGTAGTACAACCTAGAGCACTTGAGTTGTAGCAATATTAAGGCAAATACAGTTTTATAAATGCGCTAAAATATATTCTATATTTCTTAAATGTTTGAGAAGCACAGTCAGAACAGAAGGAGATTCAGGCAATTTTTTTGTAAGAAAGGGAGAAAGAAGGAACAGATGGAAAGAAACTAAGTGGGTTGGCTTTCTATTTTCTCTTTGTATTAGGTAGAATGAGGTAATGACACTAGACTAGGAGGAGTGTCCCAGATCAAATTTACAGTAGGGGTGGGCAACTGCAAAGCCACCAAGTATAACAGCAAGACACCAACAGAGAGGAAGGGTGGGGAACAATACTAAAGCTGGTAGCCTACACTCTTTTAGACAGTAAACACTACAGCAATGTTCATCACAGCAGTAAGTCACAAAATGAAAGTTTTTAAACAGATAAAGGAGCAAGGAGACTCTACAGAATGCTTTTAACTACAAACAAATCAGTTATATGATACACTCGTTGGCAAGAAATCAGAACAAACAAATAGCTGCTTAACAAATACAGAAAATTTCCCGTTAATACCTTTCACACAGTGAAACTAGCTATAAAGCTTTACAAACAATGTGACAGAAAAAAACTTATTTCTCAGGCCCTGTAAGGCAGACAATTTTACTTTAACCATGCAGATTAGTTAATAGCAATAAAATGCAGTAAAAAGTATGCAACTGGCAGTAAAAAGTGCTATAAATAAATTGCTAGAAGCAATAACCAGTATAAATAAGCCAAACAAGCAGGATACTTATTGTTATATATCTCAGATCAGAGTTGTAGTCAATGCCCCTCCTCCATTCCGCTCAGTGTTTTTCTTGCAGTTTTTTATTTATTATTATTTTATGACACACTCATACTAGGTACACATTGCCAATCTAAATCCACTTGCTCTAGATCTGTGTATTAACCACAAATATATTATTATTTTATTTATTTTATTTTATTTTATTTTTGTTAACCAGGAAAGTCTGACTGGACACAGGTCCTTTTTCAGTGGAGGCCCAGGGAGAAAAGCTCCCATCACAAAATAGAATACAAATGCTAGTACAGCTACAAAATACAAATCCAAGTAAATAACACAGAAGTCTTACTACACATGTCAACTAGTACATAGTTATAGGCAATATAACACATGTTTGGGGGGATGGGGAATGTGGTTTGTCAGACAGTGTCAATGAGTTGCTCACAGCTCCTAACATACTGCATCAATATGTCAAATAACTAATTAGGAGTAGATTAAACCACTCTTTTTGTGATATAGCGTTAGAGTGACAGTTCACATTACTTAACTATGCAATAGTGATAATAAACAAAGTAATGTGAGTTATTATTCCAAACTGTTATATCAATGGCTGTCAAGTGATATGCATTAATTTACATTAATTATTGTGGTAGGGAATTATACATATATATATATATATATATATATATATATATATATATATATATATATATATATATATATATCAGTGTGTAACTATCAGAGCTATTGAACAAGTCGATGCTTGCTGATAGTGACAAATGTCATACCAGTCATGCAGTCCTAACTGTTAACCACCAGATCACTGCAGATAAGTCTAGTGTTTATGTGTGTATGAATGACAGGTTACTGTGATGTGCATGCAGTGTGCAAGGCAATTACAAGGCATACATGCAAAATATATTCATTTTCCCAGTTTTCAAATTCGGTTGCAATTTTACCCGTTCAATGGAACACACCTGGAGGAGAAATGTGAGAGACTCCGACACACAGCAGTGTACTGTATGCATTATAATGGACTCCTCATATCAGGGATACAATAATCCAATAGCACATACAATTCTCAGAGGTCGTTTACATTATTTCTGTCTGTCAGAATAGCTTACTGAAGGGTACTACTGCCAAGCTCATTCATGCAACTGAAGGCAAAGTATTATTATATGCATAAGTATTTTTTGAGTTTTTAACATAGGATAAGAACTAGCACTAGAATATTCTACTTGATGTCAATTGTCATACAAATGCTGAGTATAGAAATAGAGATTTCTGTTTATAAGCCATTTATGGCAGTGCATGTTTGTGAATCTATTTATGGACAACATTAAAAGTGAGATATTGTGCTTTTAGGACTCTGTTGAAAAATGAGAACAAGCTGAAGTTATGATATTGTTGGAGTAATTAACGAATAAACAGGATGGTGGTAGGAGACTACCATAACTATACACTTCTTCAAAAGGTGAGATTATACATGTAAAACAAAATTTCACAATGTGTACAGAATCCTGGATTTGAACACCTGCTTACCTCACTCAGCATTCTGTAGACTTGTGCACTAGCTGTTCACACAACAGAGGAAAGCATACCCCTGTTATTAAAAACAATGCAGTTGAAAGGAGCATGACAAATATATGAAGAAAGAGACAACATGTTTTGTAAATCAGACTCCATCAATGTGTGCATCAGACTTCACAACATACAGTAGTAATAACTGAAACATCCCATTAACAACACATTAAATGCTGGAGCCTGTCATACATATAATAATGACTATCTGCTCATAGTTGTATCATTGTTGCTTTCTGACACACAGTAGGGCTAAGTATAGTAACACAGGGAGCACTACACGAATGAGGCTGAAGTCAAAGTCTGATTGTTTTTTGCCATAGGACAGGAAGTCACAGTTAGCATTATATAAGTATGGGTAGCAGGTAGCAGTGTTGTTCATTGTCAACTGATGTGCAAATGCTGAGTGCAGAAGTAAGAACAGTTTTAGTTTATGGGCCATTTCTGGCCATGCATGAATCTAGGTGTATATGTACAAAGACATTTCAAAATTTGTTGATCACATCATAAAGGATGTGTGACAATAACTTAATAATGTTTCATACCAGGTGGATCAAATCAAGTGTGTAACACACACACACACACACACACACACACACACACACACACACACATGCAAAGTGAACAGCTATTCATACAGTGTAAGATTTCTGGGGACAGGGATCACAGGTATTATGCCTCGTAAAGGTGTTCTATCCCACATGTGGACTCATACCTTATACCTTATACTTACCGCGGTATCATTCAAGACATTTTATTAACACAAGGAGACATTCAAGCTCAACTTGACTGCATTACTGATACCTAAGTAATAGTACATGTGAAATAAATTTATGAGATCTTGTCACTGGCTGTGAACTGTCATTCCCACCAGGGAATCGATGACTCTAAACAATGAGCAATGCCAACCATCATAAAAATGGTGAAGCAAAAAGTAACTAAATAAATAACATTGATAAAATTTAGTGTAATGAATGGTGATCTTTCTGGGTTTCTAACAGTACTCACCCATACGTTCACATAAATGAAACCTTCACAAGGTTTGAACTCTGCATCTACAGCATTACAATGAAACACTGACATCAGAAGCACACTGACCCACATTAACATTTCAATAAAATAAGAAAAAGTCAAGTACATCTCATGAGAACAGAGACAACTTGTCTGCAAGGCAAGACTTCCTGATAGTAATTGTTGTGTCTTACTTCATTGTAGTACCATTGAAGGTTGCCATAAGTATAAACGTTTTATGGTGTATGTATGTTGTAGGTTCCTGCCACATTGCTATCAAACTTCAGTCTATGTGTGAGATGTGAACAAAAGCACCTCAGATTTTTATAAAAAAAAATTGACGTGCATTAAGATTCAGTCTTAAATAAGGAAATATAACTTAAAACTTATTCACAACACTTTTTTGTCTGTCACACCCTGTCAAAGTGTAATTATCTTAGGTAGCGATAGTTAACACATCACTGACTGAGCAGTTCTGCTATTGAGGCACAGTTGCAAAAAATTAACTAGCCAAAACTCTTATAATTTCTTCTCTTGAAGTGCTCATGTACATGTATGACACTGTGTAGGTGTTTACCTCCTGAGCACTTTGAGTAGACTGAGTGATTCAAAATATTTAGATGCAGTTTATATCACTTTGAATGGATAGTAACATTTGGCAAATTCTTTTTTTCTTAGTTTAGACTACCCTTCCTGTCACAATCCCTTTTCCCATTTTTGTACATCGGGTAAGGGTGTTGTTTCAATAGTGATAATCATCTAGAGCCAATGCTGACACCACTGGATGGCTAGCCAAAAAACAGTTTTCAAAATTCTATATTTTTCTATTCATCTTACTTACTGTAGTCATTTCATTCTGGGTCTCCTCACTAAAGTGACTTTTATTTTTTATATTTATTTAACATGTTGTTCACTGGGAAAGTCCAAGTAGGATCGAAGCCAATTTTCAGCAGAGGCCCGAGGGGAAACACTTTAGACGCATATCTTTTTAACGTGGGAGGAAACCAGACTACCTGGAGAAAACCCACACGAATGCAGGGAGGACATGCAGACTCCGCACAAAAGGCACTCCAGCCAAGGATCCAACCGAAGAACTGCTTGCTGTGAGGCAACAACGCTACCGCTCCTCCACTTACACTTTCTGATTGTGTTAGCACATCTTATAAGGTTCTGAGTAGACTGAAGTATTGTGCTGACTTTTACTTTACAGTTAAGAGCTTTCTAACAGATTATCTTCAGTTTCCATAATGTCAGTTTTTACAGATTTAGGTTTTTGTTGCCCTGCCATGAAGATATGCTTCTGATAGCATGATCCTTTTTTGCTGTCTAACGACAACCAACTTTGAGCTGCTTTTCAATTTTTATGCTGATTGCCTTCTCCTGGTTTTCATTTTGAATTTCTATTCCAGTTTTACTGCTCACCGAACTGTCATAATGAATTGGCCTATCCAGATTCTGCTCCACCTCTTTCTTTTTAAAATGCATTCAGTGATGTTCTGAGGTACGTGTGAGTAACAAACACTTAAAGATGTAATTATCTCCTTACCATGTACAATACCAAATTATGCAGTTTTAATGCAGAAAGTGGATTTTTTGTATTTTATTTTGTTGATAAGAATTGTCCATGAATCTTTTTTCTTGCTGCAATAACACCCTATTATGACATCAAGAAAGATTGATTGCACAGTGCTACACTACTTAAACTAATGAATGGACTACCTATTGTGTGTTCCATTCTAAACACATCATTTGGCATTTCTTACATCATACAAAACAGGTTAACATATAGACCATGCAGGTGAAATGTCTTACATTGATAACTAGCAGTTTTGATAGTGTAGTAATGAATAATGTAAAGAAAATGTGTTTTTGCTCACCCAGATTGCTTTGTAATGGTGCACAGATTATCATCTAATACCTACAATGACATTTTAAACATAGAAAACTAGTCCCAGACACATCAGCTTCCATGAAGAGGTTTAATAAACTCGAAACAAATATCACTTAAAGCGCTATTTGTCTGCTACCAATGCAGACTTCTTCAGAAGCAACGACATAATTTTGTCTGTGTGTTAATACTGAAAAAATGAGCAAACAATAAAACTAAATAAAATCACACTATAATAAATTTTTTTTAGTTGGGAATGAAATTAATTGTAAGACAAATATGCTTCATGACATCACCAAGGCACTTTAAATAAATCAGCCTGACATAATCATACTGTGTATACAGATTCCCCCTCCTTCCCCACATTTTCACAGGGATTTAAAGTGGGGAAACCTTTTCTTAATTTTATATGATGAGTTCATGGACTACAGACACAGGAGGTAACAGTTTCCTAAGAAACATATGAATTTCTAATGGCTGAATTAGTCCCGGTCCCAACCCACACCATAAAAAAAATACTCAGTAAGCTCAAGCCCACCAGCCTAGCTGCTAACAACCTCCCAGCAAAATTCCTCAAACTTGTCTGCAAAGTCATAGCCTACCCCATTTCTATCCTCATCAACCGCTCTATCTCTGAGAACTACCTCACCATTTCAACTACCCCGCCATTAACTGGGAAAACTACTCGTGTACCAACTCCTTCACACAGCGCTTTCTGGAATTCATAAACTCCAATGCCCTGGATCAACTTATCCACACCCTCACCAAGGGCAACAATATCCTAGACCTAGTCATTACCAACATGAGTGACCAATGTTCCACACCTGAAGTCAAGTCCTCATTGGTTCAATCTGACCATAAGCTAATCACCCTTGATATCCACATCCCACCCCCACCCCCCATTAAGGAAACCATGGTAAGAAATGTCTCTAAAGCCAACTTTATGCTTCTTAAGACAGAAGTGGTGAACTGCATGACACCCATGCAGATGGACAATATAGTTATGACTGCTGAATCCTACACAAATGCACTCTATAAACACTTACATGAGTGCATAGATCATGCTATGCCAAACAGAACCAAGATATAACCTCCAAAAAAAGGAAGCCAATCTGGTGGTCCCCTGCCATAAACAAGCTGTATAAAAGAAGGAAGAAATAGTTGCAAAAGAGAGTAAAATCCCATGAGTGGAGGAGCTCCCTGGTCAGCCTCAGTAAGAAGCTGAGACCCCTTATAAGATCCTCCAAAGCTAGCTATGAAAACAAAATCACCACTGATTCTAAGGACAATCACAAGGCATTTTATAGCTATATCAAGAATCTCAGTGGCAACACCCAGATCTGCTCTGAGTTACAGCACAACGGCACGAAAATTACAGAACCAACTGATATTGCCAACATTCTGGCAGATAGGTTCAGTGCTAACTTTACCCCCCCCCCCACACCTCCTAAAGGGCTAATATCTATACAGGAAGAATCCAGAGTCCCTGTAATCACAACTACGCAGGTAAAAGCTGCACTCTTTAAAGCCAAAAACACAGCATCCATGGGACTGGACAACATCCCAGGCTGCATTTTACACGAACTTCAGAACGAACTGGCACCCCACCTAAGCACCATGCTCAATCATAGCCTCACATCAGGCTTTGTGCCCACTGAATGGTGTACAGCAACAATTATCCCACTCCACAAAGGGGGAGCCACCACTGATCCTGGGAACTATCCCCCTATTAGCCTGACGAGCCTGGTCTGCAAGGCCATGGAATGTATCATCATGGAACTCATAAACAAAGACATTGGTAACCTCCAAACTCTGGATCCCACCAAGTTCGGGTTTGTGAAACACCATCCACCATTCTGGAATTATAGCTAAACTCACTAAACTAGGTATAAATCCCTATGTCACAAGATGAGTTGCCAACTGGCTCACTGACAAAACCCACACTGTAAAAGTGGCACACTCCAAATCTGACCTCAAACCAGGGACAAGTGGAGTACCACAGGGTTCAGTCCTGGGACCTCTCCTGTTTGTTATCTACTTCTCTGAAGTACAGGCTAACATAGAAGGGCTCTGGCTAATGAAGTTCTCAGATGACTGCAAACAAGGAACCATAGTTGAGTGCCCAAATGATGTGGAATTCCAACAGAAGGGCTTTGCTGAGACAGATGCCTGGTGTCAGAGCCATGGCCTCAAGCTCAATGCCAAAATGTGCATTGTCATCCCCTTTGGTAAAAACTCTGTACCCATGAACTACTACATAGACAGCAGTCTACTTAACACCGAATGTGTGATGAGACCTTGGTATCCAGGTGGACAGTAGTCTGTCCTTTGATAGTCACAATGCCACAGTAGTCAGGAAGTCCTTCTACATGGCACACCTCATCATAAAAGGGTTCTCATCCAGGAAAAAAGATGTCATTGCTCCCCTCTACTCGACACTCATTAGACCCATTATAGAGTACAATTCCCCTTTTGGAATGTACCTCACAAGACATCTGCAGCAGCTGGAAAGGCCACAGAAGTACCTCACAAAGAGGATTACTGGCCTCAAATAGATGCCCTACACTGACCATCTCAAAAAACTCCAGCTTTACTCCATAGCATATCGCCTACTCCGAGGTGATCTCTGCCTAACATATAAAGCTATGTCAAACCCAGATCTGTTAGACATGCTATACCTAAAGAAATCCCAATCTCTCTGAGCTACATGGTCTAGGGACCTAAACCTTGTGACCACAATAAACAGGACATGCTAGAGGGATAGAGTCCTGTCCCAGAGACTTCCCATACTCTGGAACAAGCTACCCATCTATGACAAGCAAAGTTCTTCATTAGCACACTTCAAGAAAAATATTGATGAGTGGATGGGAAATAGGAAATATACCCCGGGGATCACTTCTGTGTCTCTGCTTGACAGTGGCATAGGAAAATAACTTTCTTGGGTGACGTAAGCCATGGAACCTTGTTGGCTAGGCTTATGTAGGCCCTCAGGCCGATAGCCTAGTACCTACCTATGGACCTATGAAATATGTCCCACTAATCTGAAAAATCTCCTGTATCACCCCACTGCATAAAGATGGCAACTCTACCGAGCTTACTGATTACAGGCCCATTGCCATTCTTTCACCCTCTCCAAAATACTAGAAAAATGTATTCACTCTCAGCTTCTAAACTACCTTCTCTCCAATAACCTCCTACCAAACACACAATGTGGTTTTTGCCCCCACCACAGCACCACAACTGCCCTCCTAAGTTTTACAAGCAGAATAAATGAACACAGAAATCTAAATAAATATATCTCTTCCATATTTCTAGATCTCTCAAAGGCATTCTACACCATTTTGCAACAGAAATTGCTGTCAGAACTGACCACACTAAATCTCAGTCATTCTTCCCTAGCTTGATTCCACAGCTATCTAACCAAATGCCAGCAGGCGGTTAGATGGCAATAGGAACTGTCATTTCTGCTCCCTGTCAACATAGGAGTTCAACAAGGCTCTCTATTAGGCCCCCTACTTTTTATCATCTCCAGAAATCAACACCGTAAATCCACATCTCTCACCTCAGTCATCCAATATGCAGATTACTCTACTCTCATATGCTCTGCCCCCTCTCTAACACAACTACAGGTTATAACACAACAATCCTTCCTAGAAGTAGAATCCTGGCTAACTAATGCTAATCTCATACTGAACAAAAACAAGACCAAACTAATGCTATTTCTCCCCACCAAAAACCCAATCCCCCAACCACTTTTCAAATCCACTCCTGCAGCAACACAACAATAACCACCAGCTCACATACCAAATTACTAGGTGTCACAACTGAATAACTATAATTCAACCTACACCTCTCTCAAACCATTAAAAAAAACCACACGTCAAACTAGTCTCTCTTTTTACCAAATTAATCCTTTCCTAACTAACACATCTAGACTAAAAATCGCCAGGGCTCATCTCTTATCTAGTCTTCTCTACGGTTCTCCCATCTCTACAGACCTTAATAAAAGTGGCCTTACCAAACTTGAATCAGCCTACAACAAAATAGCCTAGATTGCCACTAGCTCCCCCTATAGGTCCCATCAATGCTCTGCCCTACAGCAAATTAAATGGCTAGAATTCCTACAACAACTAGCCTATACCCAACTTGTCTTTACCCACCAACTTGTATACCAACCGAACAGAACTGCAGCCCTACAACAATTACTCCAACCATATGCCAACACTCGACAACTCCGATCATCACACAAAACTCTCCTCCGGGTATTCAAAAGCAACAACAAAGCTGGGGACGCCATCTACTCCTACCACATTTCTACATTTTGTAACTAAATCCCCCAACACATCCTAAATGCCATCAACCTACATCAATTCAAAATCCTGCTCAAAGACCACCTCAATAATGACTGGCTCTGCTTCTGTACCAAGCAAGGCAAATACCACATAAGCCCACATCAAATCACATCAAATTTCATCCTCTAAATTTTACAGTCACCAGGTACACCCCATTTCCACTTTTCCATTTACCTTTATCAGCACAGTTAAGAGCACCTACCAGCTACCTACAATAAAGGGATAATTTGATAATTTATTTTTCTTTTGTAAGGGTATACATATGTATACATATTAAAGTATACTCAAATGAACAACTAAAGTTGTACTCTTGCCCTCACAAAAAAAAAAAAAAATATATATATATATATATATATATATATATATATATATTTATATATATATACACACACATGGATTCACTTTATAACCTCAAAATACTGAAATATCGAATTTCAGTTTTTCGAGACTCTAAAGCCAAACTTCTGAAATAGTGAAACTTCATAACTGCAAATCCAGAAATTTCGAATCCGCGGTTATGGTGATACGATATGTGATGTGGGATGTACCGTGTTCCTGATGTACGTTGTGGTGTGTGGATATGGCTGGAGATTAAGGTAAGTGAATATATTTTTTAAGTGTTTTGCGTAGGGATTTGAGTGTATGTGAGTGTGTTCGGATGTTTTAGGTGTGGGTAAGGGTAGGTAGATAAGAGTATGAGTATAAGTGTGTAAGTGTTGAAAGTGATGGTGTTTTTTACATATGTGATGTGTGTGTGTGAGGGGACTGCAGAGTGTGTAGTGCTGAGCTTACTGTCTTTTTCTGTTTTGTGTGACCTCGGAGTTAGTATATATATATATATATATATATATATATATATATATACATATAGATAAGTAGTGGGGGGTGTGGGGGGTGCAGCCCCCCACATGGGGGGCTTGGCCCCTGCATCTATGTAGGGTAGGTTTGTGCAATTGTATTGTTGAGTTTGTGTGCGTTTTGTTTATTTGTTGTAGTGTGGGGCTGACGGTGCATGTCTTGTTTGGTGTATGGTCTGTTTAAGTTCGCGATTTTGAAATTCTATGTAAAATCTACACTGTACCTGTCAGTGTTAATTTTGTTTGTAATGGAGCTTTTCTCCCCGGGACTCCGTTGAAAATAGGCTCACACCCAGACGGACTATCCCAATCAACAAATATAAAATAAAATAAAATAATAAAAAGAAATTTCTGTATTTGTAAGAGAATACTCTTTCCTGTCACCATGAATGCATTTTACCTCCACATTGTGTTGTTTTGTGTTAGTAATTATATGCTTACACAGGTAAGGTCACTTGACAAGGAAAATTGAGTTTCCAGAATCTAGCAGAGTTTGAACCTGCCTTCCTTCAATAAATTCTGTACATTTTACTAGCTTGACACATGGCTGATTTAATCATCCTAGATTTGGGAACAGCTTCATTTAAAGCATGCATTTCTGTCTTCCCATTTCTATTAGAATCATTCATTTCAGTGTTAGTAGCACAACTTTACTTCCCCAATAATTTGTGATAAATTAACACACTAAAGGAATTAGCATTTTTACTGCAGTGTTAACCCTAGAAGTACACATTTAATTTTAAAACATCATTCTACTGAATGTATTTCCTTATGAGATTTCTTGAAATCACTGTATAGTATCCATTCTCATATTTTACTAGGCAAATTTCTTTAAATCAGTCTGCCGCTAAAATGTCTAACATTTTTACTTTGCTGTTTCTGCAGGCTCAAGACAGGGATTTACAATGTGCTTTCAATCATAGATCTGTCTTCTTTCTGGTTTATCATTATTAAAATTCCAGTTATGAAATGCCATTGCTTGTGTCTCAGATGTTACACCGCCCTTGGCTAAAAATTCTTTTATAAGGTTATCTTAGTGAATCCAGTCAGTTTCTTTCCTGCCCATGCATGTTTTCAGTGCCTCTTCTGTCAGCTGGGAAAGCAGGGTTTATACCCAGTCTATTCGATGTTCGATCTACACAGCGGTCTGGAACTCAAATGTTACTGATTAGGATTTCAGGCCATCCTTCCTGGTTAGTTTCTCCATAGGCTGCACAGACTGGCATTTGTCAGCACAACTAGTTGCTGCTATAGATGCTTCAGCTTTCAGTGTGTCCTCATCTACAGTTCCACAATGTTTTACATTAATTTATCCATGGCTGTGGTTATCTGTTAATTATGTCAGGAATACAATAGTCATAGTTCTCTAGGGAATTTGTAGCCCAGAATATGCTTTACACTTAGCAGCAAAGGTACTGTGAGGAAAAAAGGCTTGCAATTGTCGGCCAACTGCCCATGTACACACCACCAGTGTAACTCCAAAGAGCCATTGGATGCATAACTAGATTAAAGGAAATTGTACATACAATCAGATCTGATGAAGGAATTGTCCGAAAGTGCTTATCTTTTATGCTTTACAATTAAATGTATGGTTTTAGCTGTTTTTATATATATATATATATATATATATATATATTTATATAGTTACCTATGAAAAGATCGAGCAGCTGAAATCCATATGGTCGAGACCATAAGGTCGATATTTCAGATGATCAATCACTGTAAAGTATTAAAAAAACAAAAAAACAAACACAAAGACATTATTGCATAGGGGCAAGCCCCCCTGCACCCCCCATGTGGGGGGCTTCACTCCCCACACACCCCTACTTGAATATACCAACTCCGAGATCGTGATATACCAACAATACAGCGCGGAACAGGAATTATTCCTATTCCCTGCTATAGCGCGATGTCTGAGTTGGTATATTTAAGTAGGGGGGTGCAGGGGGGCTTGCCCCCCTGCAATAATGTCTTTGTGGTTTTTTGTTTGTTTTTCTAATACTTTACAGTGATTGATCATCTGAAATATCGACCATATGGTTTTCGATATTTCAGCTGCTCGATCTTTTCGTAGGTAACTATATATATATATATATATATATATATGTGTGTGTTTGTGGATCGATTCTCGGTGGAGTGCCTTGTGTGCTGTCTGCATGTCCTCCCTGTGTTTGCACGAGTTTCCTCCAGGTGTTTCAGTTTCTTCCCACATTTCAAACACCTGCATCTGGTGTTCTTTTGTTTCTCCCTGGGCCTTCAACGAAAATGGTCTCTGTTCCAGTTGGACTTTCCTGGTTAGCAAATGTTAAATACATATGTGTGTGTGTGTGTGTGTGTATATATATATATATATATATATATATATATATATATATATATATATATATATATAGTTATAGTTATAAAAATGGGAGAACTGAATTTCATAGAAACTATCTTTGGTTGACATCTGTGTAGTCAGCAAAATCTGGACAACTTAGCAGTTGGTCAACAGGTATATGAGATCAGGCAATTCTTGGGGTTAGGGACTATGCCCTTTCCCCAACACTCTGTGTTCCAGTATTTAGTAATTAGTATATATAATTAGCAGGAGAGGTGTGGGAGCGGGTAGGGCTTAGCCCTCTACAAAAAAATTATGTTTTTTGCTATTTTATAAATTAGCATTTTGCATGTGTAGTAAAGTACCAGTGTTCAAATTGTCAGTCTTTTGTGGTCAATATTTATAACCTTGATGTTTCGTTGTTTTGACAATATTCGCTACACCCATATAGGCATACATATATATCACATTTCTGTAATAGCCACATTCATAAGCAACACTCAGTTGTAGAAATGCCACAGACAGAAGGACCACTGAATGCATACACCTAATAACTAGCAGTATTGTCAAAAAGTATTCTTTGCTTCTTTTGTAACAACAGAACTTTCCATTTAGCAGAGTTGTTTTTATAGTGGAGGCTGTACCACACTCACACATGCATCCAATCAACAGTCATATGGAAAGGTTTTAACATGTTTATGTATCCTCAATGTGTGTACTGATTCTGGTCCTTGGCTCCCATTCCAACAATGCTATTAGACAAGTAGCTGTAAGTAGGGAAGGTATTTGCCAGTGTGTGAAACGAACAAATGTCAGCAGAGAAATAAATGTTACAGATGTCAGGACAAATAGAAATGATGTCAAATACAACAGTAATAACTTTAAAAGCAAGTTTCACTTTTAATAACCTATGCTTGCACACACACACACACACACACACACACACACACACACACACACACACACACACACAGTCTGCTTTCTCTCTCTTGCTGCCTGAATATCTGCTTGTATATCTTCCTGTCTATATTCATTTTCTCAGTACCTAACAGTTTTCATGCACATGAATAGGGTTTGACATTTCTGCAGGGCACTATGTGAAAATAATGGCCATTTAGTTATATTTATTTGACATATTTTTCCTGGATATGTGCACTCTGAATTGCACCATGTTCCTAGCTGTCATAGTAACAGGCATTTTTTAAGAAATCATTCAGGTAATTTTCTCCTTTGTGCTGCAGTACTATTGTAAACAATATAAGCCACAGTGTTCCTCATCAACTGTTTTGGACTCTGTTCTGTTTCCTTGCATCACTATATTTTCAAATCACATTGCCCACTGTTTCATCTCTGGCTTTGAATTGCCATTTACAAATCAGCTTTCTTCTTACTCAGAGTAACAGGCAATGTTATTTTGGACACAGCATGCTGGAGTATGTCCTAATATTCATTGAAAGTTATATTGTTCCATGCTGATAAATCAGATGAACACAATCATGTTTATCACAGGACAAGTACATGCCACAAGATGAGGTAAGTTTTGATGCATACTTGACTATAGTCAGCATCCCCCCAACTCACCCCCAGTTTCTTCCATTTGCTCACTGGTCAGTGAAATGTTCAGTGGGCAAGTTTTGTTACATTTGTGCCTACAAATATTTATAATTGGCCAAAAAGATCCATACAGGTTTGAAGATCTTTACATAGTACATCAAGCACAGTTTTACTTTTATATAACATAAAAGTGCTTTCACATAACCTCATAACCTACCTTTTTCCTTCATGTGTCATACCCACCCCCCTCTGAGATAAACTTCTGCACTGCTTCTCTGCCTTGGCTTCCATTCCAGCTCAGCTGCTGTTTATGTCATTCACTCATTACACATTTTCCCAATATCCTTGGGTTACCCTGCTGAACATCCTGATCACTGCTGAGCTTGTCTTCATAAATGCGATTCTACGGTGTTTTTGTACAGTTTGTACATTTACCTGTTGATAGTTAGTTCTTTCTTTTCCTATCTATCTTACGATTTTGACAAATAACTAGGTATAATATGCATTTATGTATGTTTAACTCATACCTTTGCACTACAGAATATTATATTACATGAACTCAGGAGGCCTGTAGTGTTGCAGCATTTCCTGTTTATTTAATTCACTCTATGTAGCCAGAAGATTGAACTAATAGTATTATATGAGTGCATTCAGTGACATTGTGCTTGAAGCAAACTATAAAGTCATGAGAAACTGATAGTGGTTTCTGTCCATTTTGCCTTTAATCACGACAAATGTATTAATTTTGAATGTCATCAGCAATGCAGTAAGGAAATGAGGAAGAGTTTGGAAGAAAGAGGAAGGATGGATGTCAGAGGTCAGACCCATTGACTCCCTATTGAAAAGTCAAGACTCATAATAATGAGACCCAAAATGACAAAAAGAAAGACTGGAAACACAGAACAGTAGATGCTAAAAATGATTCTTCTCCTTGAAAGTTGTTTTTTTTTTTTTTGTGCAGGGGATTAAGTCCCTCTGCACCCTCTGATGTGGGATGGCTCATCTACTTATATATAAAAACACTGAGATTAGCATAAAGGGAATATTCTGGCACATTGCAGGTGCTGTGAACAGCACTTCTGGCTAACATAAAAGACTGAAACAATACTAATTTCATGAACTTTAATCATACTTTGACTTAAGAAATGGGTTCATTCCTATCATGGTATTAGGACCCCCACCCAAAAAAAATTAGAGAAAATAAAAAAGGAATATTCCCAAGAAAAGCAATTTTAGACTTCAGTGCACAAAGCGCACATATTAGGTCATGCATGCTCATTATTCTAGACCTCAAACTAATGAGTCTTAGAATTTGAAACACTTAATAGCACCTTTATTTGTATCACTGGATAGCAGACAAATGGTAAAAATCAGCCTTGCTGTCCACTTAGCATGAGTGATCATGTCTAGTGTTTACAGACGCTCCTCCTGCAACCCATATGACTGCTTTTGGAACAGTTAGTCTATTTGTGATAATAACTTTTCATTTCTTCATCTCTTAGTTGGGTGCAGTTCACATAAGGTCATTACCACTTTCTGTAAGGTAATCAGATATTTGAGGTGCTGCCTGGCTCAATAGTTCATTTCTGCCTTACATTCTACCTGAGCTGACAAGAAGTATAGACTTTTATCCATATGTTCATAAGATTTATACACGTGTATGGAATCTAAACATACGTGCTTTCTCTTTCACCCTTCACATGTTGAGCAGCTGAAAGTCGGTACAGAATGTAACTCCACAAATTCTCTTTTACAGACTGTAGCCTTGGCTAAAGTAATGGGTAAACTGTAGTCACTGAAACAAGTTACCAAAATTAGCAGATGTACTTTTATATTGTGCCAAGCCTCTACTCTCTCATGCAATGAAATGAACACAATTAGCCATGTCTAAGGTCAATGATTCTTAAAAAGAAAAAGGAAAACCTAATACTGCAGCATCAAGACAGACTCAAATTATGTATTTCAGGGAACAGTCATAACTCAAGCAACTCACTAGAAATGAAAGGTGGAGTTGTTACTTCTCCTTTTTAGTTTAGATGTGGTACATAGATCTTGAAGTAAATGCATTTTTTCAAGACCAGTGCCTGTACAACAAAGGATTCTTTAAATATGTTCATTACTTAAACAATGCAACTGCCACATGTTTCTGTCTCAGTTTATTATAGGTATGTAGTATGCCCTGCACGCCTCAGATCAGCTGAGCTCTATCATTCATATGTCTTATATTATGTTATTAGTCTTTGTTGAAAGGCATTTTGCTGTCAGTATAGATAAGATGTGTGCCAAATCCATCCATCCACCCACAACCCCTTTTCCCATTTTTGAACATGGGGTCAGGGTGTCAATTTAATACTGACAGTCATCTAGAGCCCAGGTTTACACTGCTGGGTTCACTAGTGTGTTCTGTAATATTAAGCAGCCATTATACAGGTAATAAATTCTCTGAGTAAAACAAAATGGAAAATTCAAGGAAAATACAGAAGTCTGCAAAGTGTGATCTAATTCACAAAATAAAAACAAATCATTAACTATGAAAGACAGAAATGACCATTAGACTTGTGAGATCACATATACATAAAATAAAGCATTATATATGAAAGGCATAAGTAATCATAATTACTCCACCTTCCCTATTAAACTCAGCCTTGTAACATCATAATTTTCACCCAAAGGAACTGCAATATTAATAAGAAATGTTTTGCTTGCATTTGCACTGTAGGCAGCATAGTTTATGGATAATTAAACATAATTATGAGACCCCAGTAACTGAAGAAATATTATTATGCTCTGTCTTTGAATAAACATTAAAGTACAAGTCAGGAAAAAGCAATATTAATTTTGCAAGCTCCACTAATAGTTTCATAATTTAAAAAAAGACTTGCAAATGGAAATTCTGAGTGTGTATCCAAAAATAAAGAAACTCATTACATATTATTTTTATGCAGTGAAGTGCATTTAGCTTTGCCTTTATCTTTATGAAATAATGTTTTCAGGATTATTTCTGAGTAGGTTATAAACACATTAAGAAATAGTTTCCAGTTTCATTACAGAAATCACTGCAGTCTAATTAACTGCAGTTCATTATATCCTATAGTATAGCCTGTCTGTAGTCCTTCTACATAAGCGATGTATGCAAAGTATAATATATTATGATGAAGATTCCTCAACACCTGCTTATTTTGCTAAGCTGTCACGCGTGACGAGCAGCAACTAGCAGGGAGTGTACAGTTCAGGAAACAGCAGTATATGTCATAGCCAGATGGAAAATAAAAGATAGCAGTATTATATGCTAACAACCATATATTGAGCCATGCTGTATGCTAATGAAGCAAAAAAAAAAAAACTTGGAGTAATTCAAAACATATGCAAACATGTTGCCTTTGTTTTCATAGTGAATCCAGCCACATGCTCAAATGAAACCACAGGAAATCTTTAAAATATGTCAGGGTTTGCCACAGCCATTGCAAAACTGTATCTGCAAGATGGACTGATAAAACTTGCTGTTGCTTATGTTGCCAGTTGTTGCCCTTGAAGACATATGATTTTCAAACCACTTTTGACCTACCATGGGCTCCAAGAAACTGAAGTATTGGACCACTGCAGGGTGTACAGGGACACTGTGCAGGATATAGTAGACAACTGCCAGCCCCATCTATGGCCGCAAAGGCATCATGGAGAACCCACCACAGGAGATTCTAAGATATATGTATTTTTATGTGTTTTAGCTGCAGGGACCTTTCAGTAACATAAAGGGAACACAGTGAGGATTTCATAAGCATGTGCCTCATGAATACTCTACCAGTCCCTCAGTGCAGTGCTTCAACATGTGGGGAACATATCTGGTTTCCATGTACTCCAGGGGAAAGAACTAGCATCATGCAAATTTACTATGCTGTATCACACTTTTACAAGTTATCGGGGGCCATAGATTGCATCCACATTGAAATAAAGACCCCATCTGGTGAACTAAGAAGAGATTCTGTGAAACACAAAGGGTATCACTCCATCAACTACCAGGTGGTCAGTAATGCACAAGGTCTCATCTACAATGTATGTGAAAGCCACCTAGGCCATTTCCATGAGTCCTACATATGGCACACCTATGACCACCATCAAAGGTTTGGAAGGGGGGACTTGCCACAGTGACATCTAGTGGGAGTTGCTGAATATGACTTAGAATATTGGCTCATGACTCCTATGAGAGAGCCATGCAACACCACTCAGGAAGACTATGGCACTACACATGTACAGACTAGAAACATCATAGTGCATGAGTTTGGGCTGCTGAAGTCATGGTTCAGCTGTCTGGATATTCAGTTTGTCTGTGCTACCCAGTGGTGGCTCGTGATATTGGACTGCAGGACTGCAGCCCCCCAAGCTGTGAACCGCAATGGTACAGTCCTGCAGATCCTCCATACAAAGTGAATCCAGACTGCAGCCTTTCCTGTCCGGATTCAGGAAGAAGGAAGCAGAATGTGCTGATTCCCCAGAAGTCTATGCGGTGCTATCCACATAGACTGGAAGGGGATCGGACTGCAGAGTCATCAGTCTTGGAACAGCCAGCAGGAAACTGGAAGTGTGCATTCCGTGGGCGAATGCAGGATTATGTCTGCTATGGGTTCATTCTCGGGATGAAGAAGGTATTACTGCTGTGGGTTTAGAGACTCAGGATGGATTAGCTGTTACAGCTCAAACGCGGGAGAAAGCATGAAGGTACTATAGCTGTGTTATGGACTTTGCAGGATTAGCTGTTTTACAGAAGGTATGTGTGTGTGTGTGTGTGTGTGTGTGTGTGTGTGTGTGTGTGTGTGTGTGTGTGTGTGTATGTGTGTGTGTATATAAAATGCCCCAGCGTGGGTATACCAGTGGCTAGAGACAGGCTTGAACCCTGTACCTGTGATGCAGGTAACAAGAGCCAGAATTCCCTACCCACCACCATTTCTGAAAGTTTTTCAGCTTTTTGCCTCATATTTTATTCTGTTTTGCTGCCTTGTAAAAATCTGAGCTTTCTGAGTTCATAATTCATTAAACTGTTGATGGTGCAGTGGTAGCACTGTTGCCTCACAGTTAAAGGTTACCTAGTTTGATTCTTGGCTGGGGTGCCTTCTGTGTGGAGTCTGCATGTCCTACCTATGTTTGTGTGGGTTTGCTCTGATGTCCTCCTATGTTATAAAGAGATGTGTCTGCAGTATTTCTCCCTGGGCTTCTCCTGAAAATTGGCTTTTGTTCCCAGTCAGACTTTTCTGGTTAACAGATGTTAAACAAAACCTTTTATTCTAGCAATTTTCTATGTTTATACGATTACTATTTGAATTTTGTCCCTATTTTTGGGACTGTATTCCCCCATTATTGGCTTCGTCCAGGTTTTTTGTGCTAAGGTTGACAGCTTTGTTGAGAACTGAATTCACTGAATATGTCTGAGGGCTGTATTCCCCCATTATTGGCTTTGTCCAGGATTTGTGTGCTAAGGTTGAGAGCTGTGGTGAGAAATGAATTCACTGAATATGTTTGAGATCTGTATTCCCCCATTACTGGCTTTGTCCAGGTGTTTTGTGCTAAGAGGTTGACAGCTGTGGTGAGAACTGAATTCACTAAATGATAGCCAATTAAGTTTCAGTCTTCCTGTCTTTCACAAAACAGCTGATTTGGCATAGTGATATGTTGCTCTGACTATTTTGCACAGGGTCCTGGCCTGGGTTCAAGACTTAGCAGTAAAAGGCATGGTGGTAACACAACATTTTATTCTAGCAACTTTCTAAGATTATACAAGCAATGTTTAAAATGTGTCCCTGGTTTTTATCCCTCCCCAATACATTTTGGCTTTTTCCCAGATTTCTTGTGCTGCAAAGTTGAGACTTACAGCTAAGTGTCGAGTAGATTTTACAAAGAGCTGAGAGGTGCAGGGGAAGAGAAGTTTAGTGCTGCTTATGCTGAGACTGCTTGCATTATTAATAGCACAACAGGTAGGGTACTTGCTTTTGATGCAGAAGGCTGTGGGTTCTACTCTCACAGTACATAGATGCATTGCTGATATTGTACTGCGTTGTAAACAGAGTGGATGCTGCTGTCTTGATAATGGTCTCTTTGGCGAAGTTACCTAGTAACTATAAACCCGTCCATTATTTGCCATCAATCCCCTATTGCAATATTACTAGCTTATCATTTTTTAATGTAATATAGGCAATTTATTCCTCAAGGGCAACAGGCACTTTATTTAGATATGTAGATGAAACAATGAAATATAAAGTTGTTTGCTAGCAGCAACCTCTTCATTAGTTACAGATCTTTTTAATATGGAATTATTTAGATGACTTTTACTTCTGCAGAGATTGTGCATTTTTACTGATACTAGTTGATTGTAGAAGTTTGAGTAGACTTTTATGATGGAAATGTTCTCAATTGAGCAGCATTGTCATTAATGGTACATGTATTTTGCTTCATTGTTTACTGGAAAAATGTTCAAAACAATAAATGTAAAACACCTCTAACAGCTGTAATTATACAAGGAATATAATTTAATGCAATCAGGAAGGTGCATCACAGAACACATGTATGTTTTGTGTGCAAGGGGTCTATCATTTGAAAATAGCCCAAAGTTAATCTTTATCTGCCACTAGCCAAATCTATTTTCTTTGAATGTGGGTTTCAATGCTGTTTCAATGAATGTGAGTTTCAAGGGCAGAGAAGTTTTAATGCTAAGTCTGTTTTCATTGTGAGACTGCATTGCATTGTTTGGCAGATGTCTTAGTGTTTGTGCTGTAAAATGCAAAATAAAACTTTCAAATGAAGTCCAAATCACCATAGAAGTAAGGCAGTATGCACATTAGTGTTTATGGTAAATGGAATGAAATAGCCAAGTAATGGTTCACTGGAATGGCTGCCGAGGGGAGGCTCCATTTGACCATGATTTTGAGGGGGAAGTGTGGCAAATTCAAGACAGCCCTGGCTGAACTACAACTCTCAACTGTCCAGATTTTCACAGAATTAATAGATTTTTGCTTCTTATTTTTGGTTTGTTCCTCATAAAATTTGTGGTTTTCTGGCAAATCATTAGGAATTAAGTCAGTAAATGCAGACATGGAGATTCAGACTTCATAACCCTCAGAAAAATGCATGCTAAAGAAAAGACCTGTTATTCTATCAACTGTCACAGTTTATACAAGAGCAATTTTTAGTAATGTTTATATGTTCCCCCAATATATTTGGCCTTGTCCAGATTTCCTGCATTAACAGGTTGAGAGGTAAGTGCAAATAAATTGCTTTATAGAATTAGGCATATCCAAACCTCTCAACTGTCCCTGCGTTTGGATCAAAATGTTGCTCTTCCCCTAATAATCCCTCCACAAAATGGCAATTTCGGAAGAAAATGTGAAGGGTTTAGAATTAATAAATAACTGTAATAATCAGAGTTATAGATTACTTTTATTTCAGAAATGCATGTAGATTCTCTTATTTTGTCAGCTGCTCAAGTTAGCAGTACTAATATTAAAAAAGTGTCCTATCTTTGACAGGTTCCTAGCTGTATTGTGTGGTTATTTTATATTTTTGCATCACATTTTCTTCCATTTTTTATAAAATTGTGTTTTTTTTCTGGAAAATTAGTCGCAAATCATTAAAGATTGAAGTTAGAAAATAATGACAGACATTTGAGTTTCAAATTTCATACCCTTCAGAAAATTCATACTAATGCAAGACCTACTATTCTATTATCTTTCTAAGTTTATAAAAACAATATTTAAAAAAGTGTCCTTATTTTTGGACCTTTGTCCCATTTTTATTTAGGGCTTGGTCCAGATTCTTACTTTAAGGTTGAGAGGTATGACAAATGTGTCAGGGCCATCACAGTCAGCCAGAGACATTTCAAATTGGGACATACTTGTTGCACCCCACTCCCCCATGCAGTAACTCTGGATGTGTCCAAGCAAGGCAAGGAGAAGTTCTATAGTGTAAATGTGTAAAGTATCCACCCATCCAAGGTATACAAGTACTACAGTGGCTTTTCATCTGTCCTTGATTTTGCAGAATGGTCTGGTTTCTGTCATATTTTTGTACTGTTGATTTATGCTTATTACTCAGAAAGTGCCTGTTGCTCCGTGTTTAAGTAGCAATGCTTTAATGACCATCAAGTAAGCTTGTCTGAGATTGTAAGATGCAAGTAAGCTTTAATAAGCATACTGTTAAATAACTGCCAACATTGAAAGCCTTTCTGTTGTTGGCATGCAGAGAATACTTACATAACTAGATAACGGATAAGCATTGGGTATTGAAATGCATATGACAGTATTTGTAATAAAGGACAGGATTACATTATTTTAAGAAGCCCATTACATTTGTTGGAGACTTGCAGTCATCTTGCCGGCTTTACCTGTAAACTAAACAGAATGCCAATCTATCATGTGTGGTCCATAACATGTGCAGTAATCTTTTAAGCAATGTAACTTGAGCTTGTTTCTTGTCTGTTTTTCATTTTTTACTTTGGTCATGTTTTCCCAATGAAACAAGTAGATAGTTGTTGTCAGGCAGCAGGTCTTTTTTGGATAAGAAACATTTTTACAAGTGGGGGTATCACAGAGATTGCTACTTTCAGCATGTTACTTGGTACTTTAATAAAGCTGAATATAAATTATAATTAGAACTGCAGTGCAAGGAGAAGTGGTTTGAGTTGAGTGCTGTTTGTTTTTCTTATACCGGATTTTGAATGGCATTCCAGTAATGTATTTAAAATGTAATCTATTTTTTGAATCCTCACAACCTTTTTGTTTGCATCTAGATATTAAGTAAGCTGTCATGCAGCCAATGCATTTAAATTATTTTTTTCTTCTACACTTCATTTTGTCTTGATTGGACTCATAATGACGGTTTGGCACCCAGGGCAGTGTATTTAATTAAAGTTAAAGTTTTTGTGGTTTTGAACATAGCTCCTCTCCTTTCTATTTGGTAGCACCCCTTCCAATTGATCCCACCCATTCAGCTGTCTCCTGCTGCCCCCCTTTGATTTGAAGTCACCAGCAGCCATTGGTGATACCTCTGCCAAAATACTAACAGTAGGTGCCATTATGCAGCATATTATACTTAGAGAACAGTTGCAGCAGTATGCCGCAGTAGGGGGACTGGCTGTCCTACTACTACAAACAGCATCAGCTGACAAAGGTGAAGGGTCAGATGAGGAGCCAACAGCAGGGGATGACCCCAGCAGATGGAAGTGGATACAATATTTCATGGTACTGGCAGAGAGGCAGCAAGTTGCACATACACTCACCACTTAAAATAATATCAGAGTTCAGCATATACAGACACTAACAATGAGTTTGCATGGATACATCAGTGATAGTTTCTGTTTCAAACAAACCAGTCTTTGCTTGCTCATGTATTGGCTGACTACTATAAGCATCAGACATACTCAGTCCCAAAGTAGGATTCTTTCATTAGCAGAAGCAATGGTGTGTGAGCAACCTGTTACTAACAAATACTACAATATATAAACAGAGTAAGCAGGCAGTAAAACTCAATGAATCCTACTCAGGAATACCATAACACTAAATACTATATCCAGCTTTTACAGGGAAAATACCACTCAAGGTTTCTGTCTCTAAACAGGGCACTGCCAAACACTTCAGGGGAAACTAATAAGTAGACCCTGAAATATATAAGGATGAAGTACTTAGGTAGATATTCTGAAGTTAGATACAAACCAAGCAGTACTTATTGAAAATAAAGAATTAGCTTGTTAAGAATGATGAAAAGAGGGGAGTCGCATGAGTAGCAACTGCCTGGCTGCTACTAGTGTTGGTCTCACCACAGCTTCACTTTGCTGGGATACAATGCTCCTTTGTAGGAATGATACTTCATAGGTTCATAGATAGGTACTAGGCTATTGGCCCTTGGGTCTATATAAGCCTAGCCAAAAAGGTACCCTGGCTTTTGCCACCCAAGAAAATTATTTTTCTGTGCTCCTGTCAAGCAGATCCAGACAAGTGATCCCCGGGGTAAATTTCCTATCTTCCATCCAAACATCAAATTTTTTCTTGAAGAGTGCTAATGAGGAGCATTGTTTGATATAGATAGGTAGTTTGTTCCAGAGTATGGGAAGTCTCTTGGACAGGAATCTATCACTCCAGCATGTTCTGTTTATTGTGGTGACAAGGTTTAGGTCCCTAGAGCATGTAGCTCAGTTGGATTAGGATTTGTTTAAGTGGAGCATGTCCAACAGATCTGGGTTTGACATAGCTTTGTATGTTAGGCAGAGATCACCTCTGAGTAGGCGATATGCAACAGAGTAAAGCTATAGTTTTTTTGAGACAGTTTGTGTAGGGCATCTGTTTGAGGCTGGTAATCCTCTTTGTGAGGTATTTCTGTGGCCTTTCCAGTTGTTGTAGATGTCTTGTGAGGTACATACCAAAAGGGGCATTGTACTCTATAATGGGTCTAATGAGTGATGAGAATAGGGGAACAATGACCTCTTTTTTCCTGGATGAGAAACCTGTTGTGATG
>NC_056749.1:821935806-822003306 GCF_019279795.1 Protopterus annectens | reverse complement strand
GGTATAGAATGGCATAGGAATCATTCTCCAGGGAAGGAAGGAAATTACTTTCTTTAACAGTTGTCAGCCTGGGAAGTTTGTCTAATCAACTGTCATTATTTCATGTTTGGTACTTTAAATGTATAGTCTAAACATGCTTACAGCAGATGTATATGAGAAACAGTGTCAAAAGGTACATTCTGTAAATTGTGAAAATGCAGGGTGGAATGTCAGAAATACAGATGCAAGAATATTTCAGAACTAGTTGCAGGAAAATAACTTCAAACATCTTTAGAAGTAAATTAGTATCTAGCAAATGAATATAGTCTCATGAAGTACCATGGCTTGTTACAAGCAGAGTGTCATGCAGGCCTGAAGCATGAAAGTGTGGTACAGTATAACCCTGTATACATGTGACTACTATAGAGTGCCAGGCATATGCACAAAATACTGCATTATTTGTACCAGTATTCCACATTGGGAGAGTTACTGCAACAACAGTAACCATCAGGACCATAGAGGCAATAGCAACAGCAAGCATTCTAAATCCTATTGATTTTAGGTTATAAGCATTCTAAATCCTACTGATTTTAGGTTATAAGCATTCTAAATCCTATTAATGTTAGGTTATAAATGGGTCTCCGTCCATACTAAAGTGGAAATTGGTGCTCAGAACAGGAGAAGAAAGTAGCTGGTGATTTCAGTATATGACAAGTTCCATGGTGCTAAGGGGGTGGCAGGATTCATAACAGTAAGGTTTAGATATGGGTGCAGTTGAAAGGTTTAAATATTACCACCAAAATCTAGACAGCAAGGTCCAGACCACCACAGAACAGGAAGGCAGCAGACATAAGATCACAGCACCAGCTGTGACTTGAGTACATCCACATGCATGTAGAGAGTAGATGTTTTATTGTGAACTGATAAAAGATAAAGTATTATTATTTAACCATAACTTGCTCTTAGAATTAAGTAGATAGAAAGGCTGAAGTTTGCATTTGATGTAAGGTACAATTAATATGAGTGCACATATATGATTTATAGACAGGGCTTGCTAAATGCTTCAGAAGTGCACTCCTTATCTAGTCTGATATTTTCTATCACAAAAATCATCCATGATTTTAGATTGCACCAATCGTTTAATATACTTGCCAAAATTTGATTCAGAGTAAGGATCAAGGTAGCTAGGATATAGCCTGATATGTGTTAATCATTTACTAATGCACTGCTATTGCAAATTCAGAATAGGAAAACTTAGCCATTTAATTTTTAAGGTATATTTCAATAACCAACTGTATTCTCTTTATGTGTTTTTTTGTATTTTGGTGTTTTCACTCTTTACGTCCAAAGTTTTGACTTTGTGTCTACAAATTTAGAGTATTTTTTCCACCAAATTTCCTGATTTAGTACCTATGTAGATTTTGCTGGACCTGTTAAGTAACAATGATGCACCTGCCTTCATATGCAGTCTGCATAATCAGCTAGAATGTGAGCATACTCAGATACGCACCAGATTAAAAAAATAACTATATGACATTTTTGTATTCGGCAATCTGTTGTCTTCAGATAGTTACACATTGTGGAACAAATCCTGGGACTGAGAGTGATATCCCTGATGTCTGTTGGTTACCCCGTCTAATGGTGCATGCACTGCTTGTTAGTAGGAGTGAGTGGAGGTATGACAGAAAGCACTGCCCAACCACCTGCATAAACATACACATACACACACACACACACACACACACACACACACACACACACACACACACACACACACACACACACACAGCCCCCTCACACACACACACACACACACACACACACACACACACACACACACACACACAGACTCACACACACACACACACACACACACACACACACACACACACACACACACACACAGACTCACACACACACACACACACACACACACACACACAGACACACACTCACAGACATACACACTCACACATACACACACACACACACACACACACACACACAGACACACACACTCACACACACACACATACACACACACACACACACACACACAGCCCCCCCACACACACACATGCACACAAAAAACACGTGCACACACACACAGTCACACACACACACACACACACACACACACACACACACACACACACACACACACACACACACACACAGCCCCACACACACACACACACAAAAACACACACACATACACACACAGTCCCACACACACACACACACACACACACACACACACACACACACAAACACACACACACACACACACACACACACACACACACACACACACACACAGACACACACTCGCACAAGAGACACACACAGAAACACAGACACAGACATGCACAGACACACACACACACACACACAAGACACACAGACACAGAGACAAACACTCACACAAGACACGCACACACAAAACACAGAGACAGATAGATACACATACACACACACACAAAAACACACAATCACACACACACGCACGCACACACACACACACACACACACACACACACACACACACACACACACACACACACACACACACACACACACACACACACACATGTCCATTGAGTAGCATTCACTTACACACTCAACAATTCATCCATGTATACACACACTCATGACCAAAATTAACACCTCTACCTCCCAACTGCTACCTCTCAAGAAGACACACACTCTCACATACACTCATACATGGAGCCCTTGACATACATGCACAGAAGTACTTTGTATCCTTTACCATTAAAACCCATGGTACTTAGCTCTAAAACAACTTCTGAACACAGTATGTAGATGTCTATGAGGATGTGGTTCCAGGAAAGAGACCACATGTCTAATTTGGCATATGCCTCTCCCCAGAATTGACTCATTACTGTATAGAACGATATAGGAATCATTCTCCAGGGAAAGAAGAAAATTCCACCAGGAATACCTATCCTTTAACAGTTGTCAGCCTGGGAAGTTTGTCTAATCAACTGTCATTATTTCATGTTTGGTACTTTAAAGGTCCCACAGTGCTAAGAGGGTGGCAGGATTCATAACAGTAAGGTTTAGATATGGGTGCATGTGAAAAGGTTAAATATTACCACCAAAATCTAGAGAGTGAGTTCCATGTGAAGATAGATGAAGGCTGCCAGCCTAGCCAGATAGAATTTTGTAGAATGCTGCCAGCCTAGCCAGATAGAATTTTGTAGATAATTCTCTCATTTGTAAATATTAATATAAGCCACAGGCTTGTTCTCTTAAATGGAAGAATAATGTGTTAAATATAGAACTGCAAAATGTAACAACATTGCACTGTGCTGTATGAAAGCTGATAAGTCATGCATTTCATGACTGTCTTTGATATCAGGCCTCAGAGCCGAGATATCCAGATGAAGGAATTCTGGCTATTGTTTTGAGACCAGAGTTAATTGCTAGAATTTGCATGCATAATTTCTTTTATTGCACTGGCTTTCTGACCAGCTACAAGATCAAAAGGGCTATTAACCTGTGAATTTCTGTTAGCCTGGGAAAATAGAAAATTGTTAACAGTGATGTAATGTGAAGTAGCAATGTGTTATCAATTTAGAGAGAATTAGAGGGTATTTTAGCATTTGTCTTGAGAACAAACATCAGCAGCACTTCCTTTGCTATATATGTAAGTGCATTTTAGAACTGTTTTCTCTTAGATATAGCTAGGAAATAGGAAGATTAGATTAGTTTCTTTTTTCTGTATTGATGTCAGAACTTTTCTACTGTATTATTTTAGGTATTTCTCTGTGATTTCTGAACTCTTGACTAGCACTGTATAGTAAGAAGTATTGTCTTGTGTTTTTATTATTTATTATTAAACATTTTTAAACCTTTCAACTGTGGCTGTTTTGTGTAGAGATAATTTAATCTCTAGAGTACATTGCATGTATATAGTGATACTGTCCAAGTCACTCCAATAAGCTTTGCTGTTCAGTCACACTTACCATTTGGATAATAATATTGCACAATAATAATTGGACAGCCTTTGTTAAGGGCCTTTTTAGCAGCTGATATTTGTGGGTGGTGGCAGCTGGTACTACCTTTTAGACTTGGCAGAAAGGGGGTACAGCTGGAGAATCTGTGCCAGCCTTCCCCAGGAGTGTCTGTGTGTTTGTATATAACTCATATCTCAACGTGTGTGTGTGTCAGCTACTTGGGCAGGGACACAGAGCACTGGTTGGACAGAGAGGATGCTGGAGGTTTTAGCTTGCCCACTAGGCTGAGATCTGAACCCTATAGCTTTGCCAGTGGGGAATCTTATTGGGGAACTGGAGAGAAAGGGAGAAACCAGCCCCAGACTGACTTTGATTTCTGTGTGCTCTTAAGGGAAATTTTACTTTACTGTATGTGTATTTGTTATCCTCTGCTATGTGGATGCCCCTCACTGGTGTTAGTGATGCGGATTAAGGCTCCTTGATTGCTGGGCCAGTGCATGGGCATCACAGTCCAGACCACAATAGAACAGGAAAGCAGCAGACATAAGATCAAAGCAGTAACTGTGACTTGAGTCCATCCACATGCATATAGAGAGTAGATGTTTTATTGTGAACTGATAAAAGATAAAGTATTATTATTGAAGGAACCATAACTTGCTCATAAAATTAAGTAGATAAAAAGGCTGAAGTGTGCATTTGATTTAAGGTGCAATTGATATGTGTGCACATACATGATTTATAGACAGGGCTTGCTAAATGCTTCAGAAGTCCAGTCCTTATCTATTCTGATATTTCCTGTCACAGAAATCATCCATAAAATTAGATTGTACCAATCATTTAATGTAGTTGCCAAAATTTGATTCAGTGTAAGGATGAAGGTAGCTATGATTTAGCCTGAGATGTGTTAATTATTTACTAATGTACTGTTGCTTCGAATTCAGAATAGAAAAAGTTAAAGCCATACAGCCATTTCATTTTTAAGGTATATTTCAATAATCAAGTGTATTCTCTTTATGTGTTTTTTTTTTTTGCATTTTGGAGTTTTCACTCTCTATGTCCAATGTTTTTGACTTTGTGTCTACCAATTTAGAGTATTTTTCCCCCACATTTCTTGATTTAGTACCAATGTAGAGTTTCCTGGGCCTGTTGAGTAAGAATGATGTACCTGCCTTCATGTGCAGTCTGCATATTCAGCCAGAATGTGAGCATGCTCAGATACACACCAGATTAAAAAAAATGATTATATGACATTTTTGTATTCAACAATCTGTTGTCTTCAGATGATTACATGTTGTGGAACAAATCCTGGGGAATAATTCAACATCCACACTCTAATTTGCAGGCTTTATTCAAATACACAGTAGATCAATCTATCATCAACAGAGAGCAGAAAATGAACAAAGTAGTTAAAAGTGATATGCTGTCATCTATTTGCCAGCAAGGAATAACCTATTTATGAATATATTAATATGTAACAGTAAATGGTTGATTTTTTTTTCATTTCAAACTTAAATAACCTTGAAAAGTATTGACTTGAAAATGTACTAACAAAGTAAAAAAAATGTGATTATTAAGTAATTGAAAGATATCAGATAAGACCTATATATAAATTCAGAAATGTGGTGAGCTTGCCTCCATGAATCTATATAGAAGCTACAGGGTGGATCTGCCACCCAAAAAAAGTTTTTGATCTGCACCATTATAGTGAAGATTGTGTTAGCATTTTGATTGGTTGTGATAGCTAATGTACTTTCTAAATGATGCCATAACAGTCTTAAATAAGGGAAGTCATTAAGCAGAAATGTGTGAACAGTTTTTCTTCACTAAAAGTCATGCGTATACTCTGTTGTAATGTGTTTCTTTGTTTGTTTTGTCCTCTCCCCATAGGACCATCTGAGGCCAGCAGTTCCTCTCCTTATTCACCTCGTCTATTTATCTTACCTTAGCTTTCCCCAGGCTCATCATTTGGGGGGGGGGGGGCTGAGAAGATCAATGATTCTGGTATCATACTGTTGCTGGAGATTGCGCTCTAACCCTCTGCCCCAAGGCAGCCTTGTAAGCTCCACAACTGATGCCCATTTGAAGTGCATGTGCAATTCAATGCATGAGAAACCTCCTGACCAAGGGATATATCACCTGGAGCATGGAGTCACCTGGCTATTAATGCTGCTATTGCACCATGCCTAGGCAGTCTCCCTCCCCAAGGATGGGCAAGCTGGTGTCAGCCACTAACTCCCATCCTTCCCTGTCTCCATTCCATCCAGTGCTAGCTATGATAGTCAAACCAAGGGTCATCCTGGGTGCAGTAAGTACTCAGTTACTCTGTGCCATGAGATCAGATGTTAGCTTTAAAACACTCATGATAAATGCTACGGAAGCTATGATTGATTTTGTAGTTTATTGTTGCAAAACTACCACAAAGTAACAATGAAGGTCACGACTAACTGTAGTACATAAATAATAAATTAAGAACAATATTCAAATGCAACTGAAGTTGTAAGTGAGTTTTGACTCAAAATCAGGACCTCATTTATGCTTTTAGTGCTAAAGTTATCCATACACTGATTACAAATGCTGCTTCCATGAACATTAATTAGCTGCTATTAATTGATGCAATAATGTACACTTGTTTCTCCTTGCTTTTAGCATGCAAATATTAGAAAAAAAAGCATGTTTCCTATTCAGACCTTTTAACCTTCATTAATTTTCAAAACCCATTTACTTTAAATTATATCACTTAAATTCTGTATGCACTTAATGATCTCTGCATGTTTTATATAGTACAAATATTCAGCAAAATTAGCTTAACAGCACTAATTAAGTGCTGTTATCAGTGCACAAAGTATCACATATTGTTGCTAATTGTTCATAGTAATTCTTATGATTTATATATAGCTTTTTTAATGGCTTGAGCTGTACATCATATCATATAAAAAATATTATATTGTAACCTTATTAGCTATATAAAAAGTTAATACTTGATTTTTTTACTTCAAAAGTTTTTTTAACTTAACATGATTCAATACTTTGTTTTTGAGTAAATCCAGTTGTATAGTTCATATTTGTTACTATGACCAACAATACTTGCATTTAATTTCAGTTATTATTATTATTATTATTTATATAATTGTACGTCTTTACTATGAAAGTATGTCGAAGTAAGCAAACACTACTTATGAAAATAGAAAGTCATAAAGAAATATAAGGATGTGATGTTGCTCTGAATCCCTTGCATTTGAGCACTCCATCTGTGCTGTCCATGGTATATAATTCCCATAAGCTATATTTGCATGCAACAGAACTGTGCAAATTATTTAAGCCAGCATGCTTGTTTGACGCCCTGAGAACAAGAGGTTGTATGCAATAGTCTTTATACAACTGCTACAAAATGCAATGAAAGTACACTGCTTTGATTGTACTGATAGGGTTTAATAACTATAGATTTATTTTAAGAGATAAGCCAAATAATTGTCTGAGGGTAATGACTGATGCAGTGCTGTTACTTAAAGTACATGAGCAAGTGTTCTGTGTGTCAAATTCAGCACTGGCTAACTTCATCAGCTTGTCAAAGTTAGTCATTAAAAGATTAAATAACCTAAACAGCAAAAGGTAAATTGTATGCCAGCTCTGTGTCAAGTGAGAACTTTGGGAAGAAAAAAATGTTAATATGGATTTTGTTGGTCTCCACAATAGCAGGGAGCTCAATGAATAACAATATTATTTTGGCAGTATAAGTCATTTCTATAAGGAGATTGTTCTTTCCCTATGGATGGGGTTTGTTTTAACATTTATCTTATACAGTCTCTAACAGGCTCTGGATTGCTTTACCTTTCTCAAAAATTAGGTTTAGATGTTTTACATTTTTTGTGTCCATTTTCATTTCAGATGTCTGACTAATTTGCTTGATTTTTGCTGAAGTAGTCTAAGCAAAGATTAATTAACTTTACTGAATTTGAATAAATTTGCTATGATTTTTCAAAATATGTTTTAAAATAGTATATTGTGTTGTGGTGTGAAGCTGCTTTCCACAGCAAATCTCTACAGAGCATATTCGCTCTAATGAATAAAAACAACACCGTGGTCGTTACTGGTTATGTGATGACGGAACATCTTATTTTTGAAGCAGTGGAGATAACGGGGAATGAGGACTTGCTGTCTGAAATGTATTACTACGCTGGATCTATTATGTATCCATGAAGGCTGTCTGAAATGTATTACTACGCTGGATCTATTATGTATCCATGAAGGCTGTCTGAAATGTATTACTACGCTGGATCTATTATGTATCCATGAAGGCTGTCTGAAATGTATTACTACGCTGGATCTATTATGTATCCATGAAGGCTGTCTGAAATGTATTACTACGCTGGATCTATTATGTATCCATGAAGGCTGTCTGAAATGTATTACTACGCTGGATCTATTATGTATCCATGAAGGCTGTCTGAGATGTATTACAACGCTGGATCTATTATGTATCCATGAAGGCTGTCTGAAATGTATTACTACACTGGATCTATTATGTATCCATGAAGGCTGTCTGAAATGTATTACTACACTGGATCTATTATGTATCCATGAAGTAACAAGAATGTTTTAAAACTGCTATAAATAACACAGTTTTCACAACTTTTTTTAGGATTAATCTTTGCCTGAAGATTAACACCTCTGAGATTGTGAGAACTTTCTCCACATGCTTGCAACAAACATGGTGCAAAACAAAGGTAAAAGATCTAGCCACTTGTATGGAATTTGCACCCCAGTGAAGTAACTAAGCTACTGTGAAAACAAACTTTAAAGAATAGCTCCAAAAGGACCTTGCTGATTTGCTAATGATAGATTTCTGCATGTACAAATCTTTAGTTGAGAGATACTACTAGTAAAATCCCAGAAAATAGAGCTGTTTGGCATAAGGACTAGTCCAAGTGGTAGTCATCCTTTTAAGCAGCCACCTTAGCTTAAACAGAGCTAGTCAAGCCCAACAGATTAACTCACTCAGCAATGCATTCACTGTAAGATCAAAACAGTTGCTGTTTTCTATGAGATATGATGATTATGGAGTTAAAGCAGCTGTACAGGGGTATGACAGGTTCTCCCCTGCATAGTGTGTAGGAGGAGAATTGTGTTCAATACAAAATATTTGTGTTTAAAACATGATGACAATTTATAAGTTTAATTTTGACTTAGACAAAATGAAGTTGTTCCTTATCTTTGCATCACTTTCTACTCCTTTCTTCAAACGGTCTCATAGAAATATGCAATATGTCCATATTAGTTAACGCTTCTGAATTACGTTGTCAATACAGCCAGACCTACTGGTTTTCTCTTTTCTATTCCATGCAATAACTGTCACAGAGACAGTTTTGCATAATTTCAGTTATTTTAGCATTTCAGTTCCTACACTTTGTTATGTGCCTCATATGCCACTTTGTGGACAAATTGGCCAATGGACCAATCCACCTTTCTGACTGACAAATGAGATAAATAAACTAAATGCATTTATTAGGTTAAATGAATTGTGGTGCAATTAGTTCAAGGACAAACTTTGATAGCACAACCTGCAAAAGTCAACATTTTATTGTGGAACATGCTCTGTTATGTACACAAGTCCATTGCAAAGACTACAATGATATATACATTTTCATCTAAAATGACATTTGTTTACAGAGGCAGCTGATCTGTAGTGAAATGGAGTGTGCATTTTCTGTGTCAATAAATTATTTATTTACTTTTATCTGGTGAGAAGATAGTTCTAAGATGCTGGCTAAGATTTACAAAGCAGTGGTGTAAGCCATGTGCCCTCAAGTGTCTCCTTGCACCTCTTCATTTAATACTTATAATTGCTTTGCCTGTGACATTAACTATTGTTTTTATGTTTCTTATTCAATCATTTTCAGTAGGACATTTGCCAGTGAAGCAATTGAACGAGTTTATTTTAACTGCAGTATTGTTACACTTGAATGTAGTTATGCATCCTTTTGTGTTTTCAAAAAACAGAACATGCAGAGATAAAATACTCATATCTGAATGCTCACAGATTTAAAGCTAATTGTTTTTTTATGTGAAAGCCCAGCTGCAGCTGTTGTGTTTTATTTAACCTCCCACAGAGGTTACATTGTCAGCATAGTGCATATTTCTTTTTCTTTGTTATGACCACTCCCTAAGATATTTTTTATCATAAATCATTAGTGATAAAAATTATAACATCATATACAAAATATGAAAAACCATATAAGAGCATCAAATGAACATGAAACAAGAAAACACATTTAAACAACAGTTGTACATTAACTTTCCAACCACCCTTCCTCTAAATGCTTATTATAATCAAAGTTAAGTTAACTATTTTTTTCTAATAATCTAGGTGCTGATAACCTTGGCCCAGCCTTCTGGCTAATTTTTCCATAGTTTAAAAGTTACTGCAGTATCCATTGTTATAACTTGCCCAAGCCATCTACAAATATTATAGTGAATGCCAGCAACAGCTGCCTTAATGCCAATGTGATTCAATGTTTTGTGGTTAACATTCAATGAACTGACCAAAAACGTACTCAAAGAAAAGAAAAGGCAATCTTGTACAGTATGCGTTTTCCTCTATTTTTGGGCAAACTATTGTTGTCCTCATCTATTTTCATTTATTCATATCTGTTATATATAGTCATTCACATTACAGTGTTACATTCGGGGTGTATTTCCTATTTCCCATCCACTCATCAAGATTTTTTTGAAGAGTGCTAATGAGGAACTTTGCTTGACATAGATGGGTAGCTTGTTCCAGATTATAGGAAGTCTCTGGGACAGGATTCTATCCCTCCAGCATGTCCTGTTTATTGTGATGACAAGGTTTAGGTCCCTATAGTGTGTAGCTTGGAGGGACAGGGATTTCTTTAGGTGCAGCATGTCCAACAGCTCTGGGTTTAACATAGCTTTATATGTTAGCCAGAGATCTCCTCAGAGTAGGCGATATGCTACAGTGTAACGCTGGAGTTTTTTGAAATGGTCAGTGTAGGTCATCTGTTTGAGGCCAGCAATCCTCTTTGTGAGGTACTTCTGTGGCCTTTCCATCTGTTGCAGATGATGTCTTGTGAGGTACTTTACAAAAGGGGCATTTTACTCTATAATGGGTCTAATGAGTGCCGAGTAGAGGGGAACAATGACCTCTTTTTTCCTGGGTGAGAACCCTTTTGTGATGAGGTGTGCCACATAGAAGGATTTCCTGACTACTGTGGCAATGTGATTATCAAAGGAGAGACTACTGTTCACCTGGGTCCCAAGGTCTCTTATCATACATTCGGCATTAGGTAGACTGCCATTTATGTGGCAATTCATGGGTAAAGAGTATTTACCAAAGGGGATGACAATGCACTTTTTGGCACTGAGCTTGAGGCCATGCCTCTGACACCAGGCATCTGCTCAATGAGGCCCCTCTGTAGGATGTCCACATCGATTGGGGACTCGACTCTGGCTCCTAATTTGCAGTCATCTGTGAACTTTGTTAGCCAGAGGCCTTACGTGTTTAGCCTGTACTTCACAGAAGTAGATACCAAACAGGGGAGGTCCCAGGACTGAATCCTGTAGTACTCCACTTGTCACTGGTTTGAACTCAGATTTGGAGTGTGCAACTTTTACAGTGTGGGTTCTGTCAGTGAGACAGTTGGCAACCCATCTTGTGATGTAGTGATTTATACCTAGTTTAGTGAGTTTAGCTATAATTCCAGAGTGGGGGGTGGTGTCAAAAGCCTTGGCGAGATCAAGATAAGCTGTGTGAACCACCTTACCCTCGTCTATGGCTTTGGTGACTGTCTCAAAGAAGTTGATTAGGTTTAGAAGGCATGATCTGCCTTTCACAAACCCAAACTGGGTGGGGTCCAGAGTTTGGAGGTTAACAATGCCTTTGTTTATGAGTTCCATGATGATATATTCCATGGCCTTTCAGACCAGGCTCATCAGGCTAATGGGGTGATAGTTCCCAGGATCAGTGGTGGCTCCCCCTTGGTGGAGTGGGATAACTGTTGCTGTGCGCCATGCAGTGGGCACCAAGCCTGACGTGAAACTTTGACTGAACATGGTGCTTAGGCTGGAAGCCAGGATGTTGTCCGGTCCCATGGATGCTGTGTTTTTGGTTTTAGAGATTGCAGCTTTTACCTGCATAGATGTGATTACAGGGACTCTGCATTCTTCTTGTATAGATATGGGCCCTTTAGGGGGTGAGAGGGGGGTAAAGTTAGCATTGAACCTATCTGCCAGGATGGTGGCAATATCAGTTGGTTCTTTAATTTTCATGCCATTGTGCTATAACTCAGAGCAGATCTGGGTGTTGCCATTGAGATTCTTGACATAGCAATCGAATGCTTTGTGGTTGCCCTTAGAATCAGTGGTGATTTTGTTTTCATAGCTAGCTTTAGAGGATCTTATAAGGGATCTCAGCTTCTTATTGAGGCTGACCAGGGAGCTCCTCCACTCATGGAATTTTACTCTCTTTTGCAACAGTTTCTTCCTTCTGTTGTAGAGTTTGTTTATGGCAAGGGACCATCAGATTGGCTTCCTTTTTTTGGAGGATAGCGTCTTGGTTCTGTTTGGGATAGCACAATCCATGCACATGTGTAAGTGCTTATAGAGTGCATTTGTGCAGGATTCAGCAGTCATAACTGTATTGTCCATCTGCATGGATGTCATAAAGTTTGCCACTTCTGTCTTAAGAAGCAAGAAGTTGGCTTTGGAGAAATGTTTTACTGTGGTTTCCTTAATGGTGAGTGGGGGCCGGATGCGGATATCTAGGGTGATTAGCTTATGGTTGGATCTGACCAATGGGGAGTTGACTTCAGGTGTGGAACACCAGTCACTCATGCTGGTAATGACTAGTTCTAGGATATTGTTGCCTCTGGTGGGGGTGTGGATAAGTTGATCCAGGGCATTGGAATTTATGAATTCCAGAAAGTGTTGAGTGAATGAGTTGGTACATGAGTAGTTTTTCCAGTTAATGGTGGGGTAGTTGAAATCGCCCATTATTAGGGTGTTTGGTTGAACCCTAATATTTTCCAGTATATCAAGAAAAGAGGAGTGGGAATCCTGGGGCATGGTGGGGGATCTGTAGCAAGCTACAATTTGGATTGCAGTTTTGCCCATAGTTAGTTGCACTTGGATAACCTCAGATGCATTATGCTGCACAACTAGCCTGGAGGTGTGGATGTCCTTAATGAATATAGACACACCTCCATCTTTGGTGTTCCGGTCCAGGTTAGATGGCTGAAAAGTGTGGTATGGGTTATGGCCTGGTAATGCAGGGGTGCTTTCTAGAGCCTTGCACCAGGTCTCAGTCACTACATAGATATCGATGTTCTCCATTTTAAGGAGTGCCTCGAGTGAGTGCATTTTGAGATTAAGACTTCTAGCATCGAGTAGCATTACCCTCCATTTTTGCTTGCCTGTTCCTGTTACAGTGATGAATTTGTAATTTGAACCTTGCCTAAAAGCAACACTATAGGAGCGACAAGACCCTTAGCCAGTATCCGGAATCCCAGGGGTGACAGCTGCAGGCCATCTCTGGCAAAGTATCATGGTCTGTCGACCATGTCATCCCAGACATACAGATACTGGATCCCCTTAGAATGGCACCAGAAACTTAGCCAATTGTTGAAGTCAATTATTTTGTCCTTGGAGTGCGGTATCATTCTGGGTGATGGCAGGATGCTACTCAGGGCTAGGGTCATACCTGCTTGGGCTACAGAATTGGAGAGCTCTTCCATGTCACTTTTCATGTAGTCCAGGGAGGTATGTCTCAGGTTGTTCACACCAATATGGACAATGACAGAGTCATATTTGTACTTGTTGTGGAGTGACCTGTGTGCATGGGTTATGTGGTGGATCCTGGCACCCGACAGGTAGCTGACAGTAACCTTCTCCTTGTTTAGCCTGGTGAGTCAGACATCAGTGTGCCTGACTATAGAGTCACCTATGACTAGTATGTTGGGTACGTTGTTTTGCTTTATGGGCTGTGGTTTATTGGCACACTGAGTCTGTGGGCTATGTGTCATTTGGGTTGTGTTGGGGGGTGGAGGTTGCTTGCATTTCTGCTTTGGAGGTCTCTGTTGCTTGAGCATATTATTACTGAGAGCATCCGCGAATGTTTTTATGTTTCTATGTGTGGATTTTGGTGGTGTAGGTTTAGTGGGACTATGTCATGGGTGTGGTGTGGTACAAGTGTTTACCTTCTCCTCTTGACTGTCATGTTCAGTCTTGGTTGGAGAGAGCTTTACCTCCAGTTTGGCTAGTTAAGTGCATCTCTCACAGGTTGTGGTGTTGGATGGTAGGAAGAGAGGGTTTTCTGTGTACATGAGGCAATTGCTACATTGCCCCAAGATGCCCAGATTCATCAGTTAGGCAGTAAAGAACACTGGGAGCAGACCCTTGGATATGCCTGAATAAAAAAAACTACTTTCCTCTAGACAAGTGAGGAAAGTGAGCATAAGAGCTGTTGTTCTCTAAGCAAGTAAGGAAACTAAGTACAAAAACTGTTTTCCTCTAGGTAAAGAGGAAGGTTGAGTGCTGTAGTAATTTCTAGCTTATTTAGTGCTAATAACAAATTCTGAACAAGTGCTGAGCAGAAATAAGCAAATTCAACTGCTAAAACTAAGAATCTGTACCTGGATCTTGTGGTAGATAGGCTACCTAGTGCTTAGCACTCCCGCCGATAAGTTAGAATGCTTCCCTCCAACACAGAAAGACTTGGCGGTTCAGAAGCTTACAAACATTCCTGGATACAGCAAATCTGTATCTGGACTATACTAGTTACAGGAAAGGTGGGAAACAAGCACAAACGCAGGCTTTTAAACCAGAACGTTGAAAGAGATGGAAAAACTGCCCAAACGGTCAATAAACTACAATTTCTGGGCCAGAAACCAGTTTTGTGGTAGATAGGCTACCTAGTGCTTACCACTCCCACTGATAAGCTAGAAGGCTCCCCACCAACACAGAAAGGCTTGGGGGGCTCAAAAGCTTACAAGCAGTCCTAGATACACTAAATCTGTATCTGTACTAGACTAGTTACAGAAAAGGTGGGAAACAGTCGCAAATGCAGGCTTTTAAACCAGAAAGTTGAAAGAGATGGAAAAACTGCCAAATGGCCAATAAACTACAATTTCTGGGCCAGAAACCACTGTTGTGGTAGGTAGGCTACCTAGTGCTTACCACTCCCACTGATAAGCTAGAAGGCTTTCCTCCAACATAGAAAGGCATGGAGGGCTCAGAAGCTTACAATCAATCCTGGATACAGCAAATCTGTATCTGGACTAGACTAGTTACAGAAAAGGTGGGAAACAAACACAAATGCAGGCTTTTAAACCATAAAGTTGAAAGAGATGGAAAAATTGCCCAAATGGCCAATAAACTACAATTTCTGGGCCAGAAACCACTCTTGTGGTAGATAGGCTACCTAGTGCTTACCACTCCCACTGATAAGCTAGAAGGCTTCCCTCCAACACATAAAGGATTTGGGGGCTCAGAAGATTACAAGCAGTCCTGGATACAGCAAATCTGTATCTGGACTAGACTAGTTACAGAAAAAGTGGGAAACAGTCACAAACGCGGGCTTTTAAACCAGAAAGTTGAAAGAGATGGAAAAACTGCCAAAATGGCCAATAAACTACAATCTCTGGGCCAGAAACCACTCTTGTGGTAGATAGGCTACCTAGTGCTTACCACTCCTACTGATAAGCTAGAAGGCTTCCCTCCAACACAGAAAGGCTTTGGGGGCTCAGAAGCTTATAAACAATCCTGGATACAGCAAATCTGTATCTGGTCTAGACTAGTTACAGAAAAGGTGGGAAACAAGCACAAATGCAGGCTTTTAAACCAGAAAGTTGAAAGAGATGGAAAAATTGCCCAAATGGCCAATAAACTCTAATTTCTGGGCCAGAAACCACTCTTGTGGTAGATAGGCTACCTAGTGCTTACCACTCCCACTGATAAGCTAGAAGGCTTCCCTCCAACACAGAAAGGCTTTGAGGGCTCAGAAACTTACAAACAGTCCTGGATACAGCAAATCTGTATCTGGACTAGACTAGTTAGAGGAAAGGCAGGAAACAAGCTTATAACTTTTTTTGTTTTGTAAAGCGGAAAGGGAGAAAGGAGAAACAGAAGATAATTCAAAATTAAGGACCTAAGTGGCTTGCTCTTTACAAATGTTCTCTCTGTATTAGGTAGAATGAGCTAGTGACACTAGACTGGAATAGAGTTGGGATAGAGCTGAAAAGATGGGACTGATAGGATTGTCTGAAGTCAAAATATGATCTCAATGTACTCGATTGAGTGAGCAAATGAGATAGACCCAGGAGAAGTGTTCAAACACAAATTTACAGGAGGGGCGGCCAATTCCAAAGATACCAAGAGAGAGAGAGAGAGAGAGGGGGAGATAGACCACAGTATTCTATGAAACAATTAATTAGAAAAATAAATAACTACGGAGAGACACAGACCACAATATTCAATGAAACAATTAAATAGACAGAAAAATAAAATGCAGTACAATCTTTAACACTGCAAGTTTGTACTTAACTCAGCTAGTAATGCAGTTGATTGTAGGTATGTAGCAGAAGCCAAACAACTTAGATATTGAGCAGTATATCCAACCTATGTGCACACGCGCATGCATGTGTACACACACACACACACACACACACACACACACACACACACACACACACACACACACACACACACACACACACTCACACACACTCTCACACACACACACACACACACACACACACACACACACACACACACACACACTTACACACACATACACACATTAGCCCTGAGCATACATAGCTGCATGTAGGCATCATTCCTCTTGCTTATATTTAAAAGCAGAAGAGACCCCTATGAGCATTAGTAGTGGGTCATTACTTAATATTGCACATTCTTCAAGAAGCACTAATATCCAGTTGGTAGTGATACTAATGTGCTTGCTCCAATGTCCTTGATGGCAGCCATACAAGATTCTGTAGAATGCCAGTTTATTCTCTATTATCACATTGGCATGCTCAATAGTAATACTTTACTAATAGTTAATACTTTTAGGCACTCATTATATTAGCATTTGTAAATGCTTTCCATTCAAACACATTATGTTCATGCTTTTAGTTTTGATAAAATCCCTTTTAGTCATTAAAGGAAGTGTTTTCATAATAACACATGTCTAGGAATTGGTAGGTCTTTTTACAAATGCCTTTGGTTTTGGATGCCATGAGTCTGGAACAGTCGTTTATATGGCAAACACCAGAATAAAAAGTATCAACTGCTAACATTTTCAACAAAGCAGCAACATTAGAAAAGGTAATTTACTTGATCACAATGCACTCAACTTTAAAAAAAAAAATTATCTGCATAAAATATGATCAAAACAACCTCAAAAATGCAACTTAAAACATTAAGGTGTCGTGATTTAAACATACCATTAAAATACAGTGAGCCATTAATACCCAATCCTGCTTTCGATCTTCATTATCTCCAGTCATTAATCTTATTACCACGTGATTTTAGATGGGGCTGTTTTACTAAAGCAATGACGTCCTATTTGCCCTACAGTTCAGTTCTTGTATTGGAGCACTCATTACATATGAGTTGTGGGTGATCTCAGATGTCTACCTGTGAATATAAATGAGAATATGCTTCCTTATGAACAGGGGTAGTAATTTGTTGGTTGTATGACTGGAACTTTAGTAGATAAGCTCAAAGTGTTCCACTCATACAACTAATTACTATCCCTGTTCATACGAGACAAGAAGAAAATAACATGGATAAATCTGTGGTTTTCCCATCCATTGATCTAAAAAGTTGGATTTGAAGCCAGTGAAGAATGTCATTTACTTTACATAATGTAGAGTTTGTTCCAGAGGTAGGAATTTCTTGGGTGGATATCTGCCACACCAACAAGTCCTGTTTATGTGGCAATATAAATTTATGCCTCTTCATCTTGTATTTCTGTTTCTGACATTTTTAAAGGTAAGTAGTAGATGAAACAGGACTACTGATTTCAAGCTTTGCACACCCGACGTAGATAAACCTATAGAAGTCTGTGGCATACAGAGAAGTTAGACAGGGTGTTTAGAAGTATGGGCAAACTTTCAGAACTATAACTGGAGATCTTTTATGAGGAACTGCTGGAGTTTTTCAAGTTGGGTTATGTGCTCAAATAGGTACATTCCAGTGTATTCCCAAATGGACTTTATAAAAGGATGAGGAGAGGAGAAAATGACATCTTTTGGCCTAGGCAACATGGTCTTAGTAATCAGTTGTGAGACACAGAAGGCATTCCTATTTACAGCAACTACACTTTGGTCAAACAGAGGTTGGTATTTACTAAGGTACCCAGATGGATGTCTAACAACAGTACTTATTTTAAAGGGGGAAGGGGTCATTTCAATGGTAGGTGGGCAAGAGTACTTGTTTCCAGAAATGTATGCTGTGCCATTCTTTGGTGTTAAGCTTTAGACCATCACACTGACACCTCAGCTTTATCTAGGTGAGGCTCTTTTGGAGGATCTTCAAGGTATTTTATTATGACACCAAGCTTGTAGTCATCTCCAAACTTGCCCAGACACCTTTCTTATAAAGTTTTGTATAAAAGAAGCAGATGCAAATAGACATTGTCCTTAGACAGATCCATGGGGTACACCATTGAGGATAAGTTTTTAGAGCACAGCATGCAATTAATTCTAACAGAGTGTTGCTTAACACAGAGCCACTTGGTAATTTAGTGTGTTACTGACCCAGAGAAAAGCTTTTTATGTCTCATATTCCAAGGACTGGACAAATAGAGTTTAGATTTTGCTGTTGAGTAACGTTACCTTTCTGTTAAAAAAACTTTTGAAATGTAACCATTTATTTACAGATTTTTTTTAAATATGTAAGTTAAGGACTCACATAAATACAGTGTTGTGAGAATATATAATTTCTGTGAATTTGTGCAGAGCTGATATAGCAGAGCTGAATTCTCTTGGCTGCATTGGATCCTACTACCATCTGATTTACCAAACTGCCAAGTACACGTTTTTGCAACTCAGTTTATACTATACTATATTTATATATTTGCTTTAATATTTATATAGTTGCCATATTGTTTCTGTCCTTTGTTGTCTGTACTGTTTGTTTTTCCTGCCCTCCCTCTCAAGTGTTGTTGTAGTCTTTAGCTTGGTGGCTTTGGAATTATAAATCTGATTTTGGTCACTCCTCCCATTCGATACTCATTTGATCACTCTACGTAGTGCAGTGAGATCATTTAGGTAGGACTGCCCCCATTGCTTCTTTGACTTTGGACACTCCTCCTTGTCCTATTTCATCAGCCCAGTGTACTGAGTAAAGAGATAACATTTGAGAAAGCCAACCCCCTTAGTTCCTTAATCTTGAAATATCTTCCCTCTCCACCTAATAAAATGTAAACTTTATTCAGCTGCTTTTACTGTAATTGTGTTCCTCGTACTTTATTACCTTATTTTTGCTGTGTGCTCTTAAGCATCCAAGGGCTTTTATTCTGCTGCATTTATTACTACTTGTTAGTTTCTTAAGAAAATTTGTTTGTTATTCTTAGCATTTTAGCTTTGATTTTAGCACTTGTGCTTCAGGCCAGTTACTTTACATTTAAGAAGGTTCTTGAGGTCTACACTCTTGTGGACAAACCATTATCAAAACCTTCTCTCCATAAGTCCACGCAATCATTCAGAACACTATGTCTGGACAATTCCCATCAGTTTCTCCTGCCAGCCTGGTTCACATGGGCATTTGGAGACAGTGTAGCAACTGCCTCATGTTCACTGACAACCCTCTTCTCCTATAAGATAATTCTTCCACCCGCAAGAAATGCATGTACATCAGAACCTGGTGTCCATGCTCTCTCATGCCACAGTCAGCACTCCTGACAAAGAGGAGATTGCCAGCACAAACACCACATCACTTACATCATGTAGCCAAGCACAACACACACACACACAGCTATGCAAAGTTCCTCAATAAAGACTTACCTAAACAGCAGAGACCTCCAAAACACACTCAGAAACATTCTACACACAACACCAAACACATCATACACAGCAGACAACACACCAGTGATTCACAAATACAGCCCATAACACAAAACAATAAACCATCACAGCCTACAAGACATAACAGTAAACCAAATATACTAGTCATTGGTGACTCAGTTGTGAGACACACCAATGTCCCCCTCACCAGGCTAGACAAGGAGAAGGTCACGGTCATATATCTGTCTGGTGCCAGAATCCATCACGCATGCACTTAAGTCACTCCAGAATAAGAACAAGTACAACTCTGTCATTGTATATGTTGATGTGAATGACTTGAGACATACCTCCATGGACTGTATCAAGAGAGACATGATTGAACTCTCAGAGTATGTGTTCCAGGCAGGTATGACTCTAGCCCTAAATAGCATCCTACCTTCTCCAAGAATGATACCACAATACCAACAAGAAATAACTGACTTCAACAATTGGCTATGTTTCTGGTGTCATTCCAAGGGGATCCAGTTTCTGTCTGTCTGGGATGACATGGTCGATAGGCCTCGATGCTTTGTCAGAGACGGCATCCACCTGTCACCACTGGATTTCTGGATTCTGGCCAAGGCCCTTGCCTCCTCCATTGTGCCTTTTTTAAGCAATGTCTCAAAGACAAACCTTACAACATAAAAGATATGTCAAAAAAGCAAACTGAAGGTCATGTTGCTTAACACTAGGAGCTTTAACCTGAAAATGGACTCACTGGAGACACTTCTTATACTGGAAGATGCCGATGTCTGAGTGGTCACGGATACTTGGTTCAGGGCTGTGGAGGCTATACCTCATTCCACACATTCTGACCCCAAAATGAGGTCAAGAAGACTAAGGGTGGTGAAGTCTATATCTTCATTAAGGACAGGCACACTTCCAGACTGGTTTTCTACCATGATGCATTGGAACTACTCCAGGTACAACTGACAGCTTGCAAGATACTCATCCAAGATATAGCTAGCTATAGACCCTCCTCCATGACTCAGGACACCCACTCCTCTTACCTGGATCTACTTGACTCCATCAAAACCCCCTAACACCCTTATCCTTGGTGACTTCAACTACCCCACCACTCTCTCAATGATTTTTTGATGTCATAAATTCTAATGCACTAGACTAGTTCATCTCAGCCCCCACAAGGGGCGGTAGTTTGGACTTGGTTCTCACCAACATGGGTAACCGCTGCACCACTCCCATAGTATGTTCTTACCTGGTGAGATCAAGTCAGCAGACTGTCTCATTCAAAGTTTCTATCCCACCCAACCACCTCCCAGCTGCAATCAAGTTAAACCTTTCTCAAAAGCTGACTACAACCTCCTAAGGGAGGATATCTGTAGCTTCACACCGCTGCCCCCTTCAGAGAATGCACATAGCTATGCTGAACAGTACGCCAATGCAGTATACAAGCACCTGTACAACTGCATGGACTTGGCCATACCCAATAGAACTAAAACCTGCTCCTCAAGGAAGCACAAGCCTGATTGGTGGACATCCTCTATCAACAGGCTTTACAAGAAAATGAAGAAACCGTTGTCCAAGGGTAAACAAGGACAGACTCCAAATCGGAAAAACTCCCTTCTTAGCCTCAACAAGCAAATTAGACCAGTAGTCAAAAACTCCAAGGCCAATTATGAATTGAAACTAGCCTACAAAACAAAGGGAAACCATAAAGTCTTCTTCGGTTACATCAGGGACCTCCATGGTGAAACCCAGGTTTGTTCAAAATTAGTACTTAGCAGTATTAACAGTATCACTTACTCTGATCCTGTTGACTTATCCAACCTGCTAGCAGATATGTTCAGTGCAAAATTCACCCCCCCCTGTCACCCCCCAAAAGCGCTTTCAACATCCCCTATACTTGTCCTGCACCTCAGATCTAAATAGATCAAGTGCTACAGGCCATACGGAAAGCAAAGAACACAGCTTTCACGGAACCTGATAGTATCCCAGGCTGTATTCTGCACCATCTCCAGCAAGAAATAGCTTCACCATTGAGCACCGTATTCAACCAAACCCTATGTACAGACTTCATTCAAGCAGAGGGGAGAACTGCCTTGCAAAAAGGTGGTGCCATTACTAACCCTGGAAACTATCACCCCATTAGCTTGACAAGTCTGATCTGTAAAACCATGGAGTGTAATATTATAGATCTCATAGACAAGGACATAGGCAATCTCCAAGTGCTCTTTCCCACCCAGTTCAGATTCATCAAGAGCAGATCTTGTCTGTTGAACCTGGTTGACTTCTTTAAGACTGTCACCAAGGCTCTGGATGAGGAAAAGTCAATATATACAGCTTTCCTTGACTTGGCCAAGGCCTTTGTCACAATCCCCCACTCAGGCATCATCGAAAAGCTAACACAATTTGAGTAAATCTCTATCTCACCAGGTGGGTGGCCAACTGGCTCACTGACAGCATCCTCAAAGTCAAAATAGGCACATCCACCTCCAATAACAAACCTGTCACTAGTGGAGTTCCCCAGGGATCTGTCCTGGGACCCATACTGTTTGGCATCTATTTTTCAGAGGTCCAGGCAAAGACAAAAGGCCTGTGGCTGACCAAGTTTGCAGACGACTGTAAGCTGGGTGTTGTCATTGACACCCCAAATGATGTTAACATACTGCAAGAGGGTCTCACAACAACTGACTGGTGCCAAAATCATGGCCTCAAGCTAAATACAAAAAAATGTATCATCATACAATTCGACAAAAACATGACCCTTACTGATTACCATATCAATGGCAACCCCCTAAGCACACAACCTGTGGTAAGAGAACTGGGCACTCAGGTTGATAGCAACCTCACATTTGACCATTATATAGCAGTAGTGGTCAGAAAAGCTTTTTACTTGGTTCATCTCATAAGTAAAGGCATTGCATCCAGAAACAAAGGAGGTTATTACCTCTCTATACTCCTCCCTCATTAGACCAATAATTAAGTATAACACCCCATTTGGTATGTACCTCTCCAAATATCTGCACCAACTGGAAAGGCCACAGAAATACCCCACAAAGAGAATCTATGGCCTCCAACACCTGTCCTATGCAGACAGGCTCAAATCACTATTACTCTACTCAGTATTGTACAGATTTCTCAGGAGTGATCTGTGTCTTGCCTACAAGGCAATCTCGGACCCTACCCTGCTTGAGATGCTCCATATCCATCAGTCTAACTCCTCATGCACAACCCACTTAAAAGGCCTGAATCTAATATGCAACATCAACAAAACATTTTGGAGTGACAGGTTTGTCTCTCAGAGGCTGTCCCGTCTCTGTAATAGACTCCTCGTACACGTCAAACAGAGCACCTCACTGACCCTCTTCAAGCTCAACCTTGATGAGTGGATGGGTAACCACAAATTTATCCCAGGGGTTCCACCTGCATCTCTCATTGACAGGGGCAACAAGTGCTGAATGAGGTTTCTTTTTGGGGATAAACTCTTGGCTAGGCTTGTAAGGGCCCCAGGCCCATTAACCTAGGAACCTTGTATGATCCTATGATAAATACAGTATTCTCTCTGCATAGGCCCAGAAATGCAGCCATATTAAAACAGGCCTATATCTTCATTTTTTATTTCGCATTTTACATGCAACTTTGGTAAAAACAGTTTCTGTTAAGGATACCAATCACCTTAGTTAAATAACCTTTAGGCCAAAGCACTGATAAGGATGATACATGCTAACAAGAACATTGTGTTACAAAAACAGAAAATCCTAAGACAGATACCTGCAATGATATCTTATTTAGATGGTACAAGGCATGGGAACCAAGGTTAAGGAGGTATGTAAAGCTGACAAGGGAATTTACAAGCTTTTAGTATTAAGAGAGATACTTTCAAGACAGAAGTCAGTTTAGATGTCAGAAATTAAAAAGAAAGATCAGTTCTGAGTTTGGCATTACAAAAGGAGAGTCTAATACAGTCATTAGAGCTACAGATGTCTGAGTATTCCGTTTGTAACTTTCAGTTATAAAGTTTCATTCTGGGTTAGTTTATTAGCACTGCCATTTCAGAAGTTCATTAATATAAGACTTGCTTAGATCATGTTAGATTACTTAACAGTTTCAGTTATATCACTACATCTACCTTCAGTGTATGCTGCTACATTTATTATAAATTGCTGCTTATTATATCCTATATAATTTATTTTTATTTATTTTTATTTAAAATTTGTTGACCGGGAATGTCCGACTAGGTTCCACAGAGCCTGTTTTCAGCGGAGGCCCGGGGAGAAACGCTCCAGATTTTATTTATTTATTTATTTATTGCAGTTGGTTTACCAGGATAGTCCATTGGGCCATAAAGAACCCGTTTTCAATGGAGTCCTGGGGAGAAAAGCTCCACAAAGAAAATGTACATTCAACATTTGACAGAGAAAATGTAGGTACAGAGAGTTAATACAATGTAGACAGGATACAAGTGAAAACTTATCAAATATACAGTAGCAGTCATAACAGTTAATACATTGAGAAGAAAAATACTAGTAATCGAACAAATGTTAAACATTATACAGATTAGAGAACAAACATAGTAGCTATATAAAGTAGGATGAGATATTGGAGGACTATGAGTAGAGTTAGTTATGTAGGGTGGGAGCATGTGCATTCCCACTGTGATGCTAGATGTGAAAAAAGAGACGTTTTGAAGGTCGAGTGGTTGGAGGTGGTGCGGATGAGTGGGGGTAGGGAGTTCCAGAGGCGAGGCTGAAGGACAGAAGGCTTTTGCCTGGGGGATGAGTAGGTTTGTGCACTTCTAGTAGATTTTGATTATTTGACCTTAGAACTCTGTTAGGTAGGTGCATTTTAAAGGCAGAGGAAAGGGAGGGACAGAGGAAGGGGTTTTGAATAAGTTTATGGGCTACGGTTAGTTGAGTATAAGATAGTTGGTTGGGAAGTTCTAGCCATTTTAGTTTATGGAGGGATAAACAGTGGTGTGTGGAGGAGTTATGGCTGGTGGCGAATTTTGCAATTTTATTATAGCAGGAGGTAAGCTGTTTTTTTAACAAGGACTGAAGATTAGTTAGTAGTGGGGCACCATAGAGTAGGGAGGGGATAAGAAAGGAAGTAGAGGGAGTGATTTTAGTGGCAGATGTGAGGTAGGCATTCTGTCTATAAAGCATGCCAAGTTTTTGATGTGTTTTTTTGATGTTTATTTGCAGGTGAGAATTAAATTTGAGTTGGTTGTCGATTTGGACCCCAAGTAGTTTGGTCTCTGACACTATTTCAAGAGGTGAGTTGTTTTGACTAGTAATTAAGAATGTATTCAGGTCGGGAGGAGTGACTCTAGAAGGAGTAAATAACATTAGTTTGGTCTTGCTAGCATTGAGGGCTAGATGATTACTTAGCATCCATTGCTCTGTGGAAGAGAAGGCATCTTGAGTAAGTTTTTGTAGTGTAGTGATAGAAGAGGCAGAACAGATGATAGTTGAATCATCTGCATATTGGATGATGCTAGAGTATGGAATTGATTTGTGGAAGTCGTTAATAAAAATATTGAAGAGAAGAGGACCGAGTATGGAGCCTTGTGGCACTCCTGTAGGGGTACTAAGGAAAGTGGAGGTGGCTTTTTTCCATTTTACAGCTTGGTTTCTGTTAGATAGATAACTAGAGAACCAGTTCAAAGAGGTGGAAGTTAGGTAAAGATTGGAAAGTTTAGTTAAGAGCAGGCTGTGTGAGATAGTATCAAGGCTTTGGAGAGGTCAAGAAGTAAGGTGGAAACAATTTGTCCAGAGTCACGGGCTTTATTTACAATTTCAAGGAAGGAGAGGAGGGCAGTCATAGTGCTGTGGTTAGGTCTGAAACTGTGCTGTGTGGGAGTTATAAGATGGTTGTCTAGGAGGTGAGGAAGGAGTTGAAGATGGACACATTTTTCTAGGAGTTTTGAAATGGGGACAGGATGGCTATGGGACGGAAATTAGTAATGTTGTTATTGTTGCCACCTTTGTGTAGAGGTATAATAAAGGCTTGTTTCCAGATTTGGGGAACTGTACATTCTTGTAGGAGCGGTTAATTAAGATGCTAATAGGGTAGGCAAGAGTTTCAGCTGCTATACTGAGAAAGTAAGAAGGGATATTGTCAGGAGCATTGGTACATGGTTTCAATTTCTGAAGTAGTTTCTTTATAGTAGATGTAGGTATGGGATTTAGTGAGAAGAGGGTGCAGCTAGGAGGGGGGAAATTATGGGGTGGTGTAGATGAGGATAGAGTTTGCGTAGAAGAGGGGGTAGAGGAGTTAGTGGGTGGGGAGTAGGGTATAGAAGTAGAGAGAGTGGGGGTGGGTGAGGGAGTATTGGATAGTAGGGAGGTGTTGGAGAATGAGGAGGTCAATTTGGAAATAGAGTCAATAAAGAAAGAATTAAATTGGGTCGCTAAATCAAGTAGTGGAGCATTTGGATCTGGAGAAGGAGTATCTGGTTTGCTAGGGTGGAGGAGAGTAGAGATCCCTTTCCAGAATTTTTGAGGGTTGTTTTTATTATGGTTTTGGAGTATAGAGAAGTAGTTTTGGCGATCAGAAGTAATGAGTTTTTTTACTTTATTTCGGAGCATTTTATATTCGTTAAGGAGTGGTGCTGTCTTGTGTTTTTGGTAGCGTGCCCAGGAGAAGAATGTGAGGAAGACAATCAGTAGAAGTGGTAGTCAAAGGTAAGCTTGCAGTGAATTGTGAGAGGAAGGAAACTGAGGGAGAAAGGAGTGGAGGGTGGATATATGGATGAAGGCAAGTAGGAGAAGGTGAGAGGTTTTATAAGGGGTAGAGGGGGGGGGTGTTTAAGGAGGAGTGAGGACAGATGGATGGACCTGGGAGAGAAGCACCACTCTGGTGGTAAGGACCCAGAAAGAGAGATATCAGGTAGAAGGAAAAAAGGCAGATATCATGGACCAAGATAGATGGAGAAATATAAAAAGGTAGAAAGGGGTATAGTTACCCAGTGTGGGAGAGAGGGGTTGTGGCTGCTGGCTAGCCTGGCAGGTAAGCGTACTGCGACCTGGTGTAAAATGTTTATTATTACTACAAGGTATTAAGCAGTACACATACTTTACTAAAGTCTTGTTAGGAGTTGTGCTCAGGGAGCAGTATGACCTCTTAGTTGGTTTTGCAAGAGTCCTTTTTATGGGTTCTTGGCAAGAGCCTCTGGGAGGGCACTGTTGGTGGGTTAGAATAGGATAGGCAGGAGCCTAAGCTAGAAGAAGCAATGGAGAGAGAAGACAAAAAAAATTTATGACAACAGTTAATGTAGAATCCTCAAGCAAGCGAGTACACCATACTTAAAAACAATTATCAATTGAGGGCATTAGCGACATTTACAAACATGCCAAATAAATGACACAGTAGAGCCCCAAACAGCTATTGCAAACCATGTGCTAATAACGCTAAAACAGTTGTGCATATAATGAAACTGAAAGTAGTGATAACAAGGTACCACTTACCAAGCAACTAGCACAGTTTAATATAGCATAGTGTATATTTACAAGATTGCATCCATACAAGCTACATGTGCCTATTTAGTAATCCACTATAAAATAACCTGGCGGGAAACACAACTTCCGACTGCACACAGTTAATATGAAGTAGCGTACATTTTCCTGATTGCATCAGTAGAGGTTACTAGTACATCATTCTTGATAACAAAACACTTATCAGGAAACCCAAGTTCCGACTGCACAGCACTTTAATAATTAGGCGTTTGCAGCAGAAACTAAGACACAAGTCCCAGATGCACAGCGCTAATTACAAGCGCTTGCAGCAGAAAAAATACTTAGGTAGGATTTAAAGCAGCGGAACTATCCCACTAATTGTACTATGTACTTACCGCGTATAAAGCGCCTTATTGACTAGGCGTTTGTAGCGGGAAAAAATACATGGAGTTTAAATTTAGATTTAAAGCAGCGTAACTATCCCACTAATGGTACTAAAAAGAAAACCACATGTAAAGCGTCCTATTGACTAGGCGTTTGTAGCGGGAAAAATACATGGAGCTTAAATGTAGATCTAAAGCAGCGTAACTATCCCACTAATGCTACTAAAAGCAAACGCATGTAATTTAACTGTAGAACAAGCCAGCAAGTAAAACAAAAAGCACAGTAAATAAAAAGCCCAGTTAGCAGTGGAGTCCGTTAAACAGGCTTACATTCACAATACATTCTGTTCATTACATGCAGACGCTCAAAAACACGTGTAAAGCGTCCTAGTGACTAGGCGTTTGTAGCGGCAAAAAATACATAGAGTTTAAATGTAGATTTAGAGCAGCGTAACTATCCCATTAATGTTACATTCAGACGCTCAAAAACACATGTAAAGCGTCCTAGTGACTAGGTGTTTGTAGCGGCAAAAAATACATGTATAATAAACTGTGTTTATCAGACATTCAGTGAATTGACTTTTATTCTGAAAGGTACAATAAGACTTGGCACTTGTTTAGTGCAGTTCTGAGCATTACACCTGCAGTCATCTGGTTTATTTGTAAGAAAATAGAGGTCTGGATGTTCTAAATGCTATTCATGACAGTATGTACTGTAGTATATAAGTAAAATGTAAATGAACTATTTTTATATTGTGCAGGATCTCCATAAAAGATATACCACTGACTGTTTCTCTTATGTTTGCACAAATATTACCCAGCTCATTTGTGTTTACTTGGAAAATATGCACAAGGTTTTTCATTTATATTTAATTTAAGAATGCCTTGAATTCTCATAATCTGAAGTGAGAGCAATTGCCCCTAATGATACATTTGGGTAACCCATTCCTTGCAAGTACTGTCCGGTAACACAGATGTGGTATTCTCTGTTGCTATGGACTTCATACATATAGCATCTGCCCTCCACTGAGTATACCTGCACTATAATTACAAACAATATGTCCATGATGAGACCCTTAAGACCAATGTGAAAATGTTGGAAGGATGCAGATAGACATTGCTAAGAATGCACACGCTAGCAGAAGTCTATTACTGACCAACTGACATTCACTGCACTCTTAAGTCCTCCATCTTCATATCTCTATCAAGCTATTATCTACAATTGTTGACAAGAGCTTCATTTGACCTATCATCTCAGAACTTCTGATATATTGCACTTAGAACTTTGGAAAGTTACTCTTTAGGAATTGTTGTTTTAGGTGATTCATTCACAATAATACTGCACATATAAACTATTAGTATCTACGTCATTTTATAGTTAGGCTTCACATTATAGTTTTACTTCCTGTCTTTACAACACTTTGACATTACTAAAAAGCATTGCAGTACACCTTTACATATCTTAAAATGTTGGCCAGTAAAAAGGTTGCATGAACTACTCTTTTTGTGTATTTTATGCCCATATGGTACAAAAAAGGGAGTATCATAGACTATGTCTTAAAATGCCTGGAGGCAGTTAGACTAGTAACTGTTGCAACGTGTTCCCATCTAGCCTGTCATTAGCAGTCTACTTTCTGTATAACTACCCCCTTTTTCCATTATACTGACTCCTTTTGGCCTTGAGGATTAGGAACCTCCTAAACTATCTATCTCAGATTTTGTAAACTGGGCATACAAGAGCTGTGCTTGCCTTAGTCCTTTGTTTGTATTGTTCTCCACAGTCCTCCTTTTAGCAAAAATTGTAGTAGATTTTTCACAACTGTGTCGCAGATTTAGACTCATTGCTGTCAATGATTTCTTAGCCTGTAGTAAGTCCAGTGCCTTTTGCCAGCTATGGTTGTGATTCATGCTTATACTACCACATAGATTTTTTTCTTAAGTGACCACATTGCCCCCTCTGTTGAGGAGTTGATACTGACAGGGTCTCCCTCCTGCTACTTTTTGCATGTCACTACCTTCAAATCTGCCTTGTGTCACTTCAGGTACACAGGATACTGCATTATCAAATTAATTGCCTAGCAGAACATATGCTGGGATATCTCCAAACACTGCCACATGCTTGTTTCCTTGCTTTCTGTTCCCAGTCCAAATAAGCCTGGCCAATGACACCCGAAAAGGTATCTCTCCATGGCTATTACCAAGTGGGACTTCCTGGTCAGGCAGTATTTCTGTTTAACAACTGCAAGCTTAATGCTTTTTATATCCGATGTAGTATTTCTCTTTACAACAGACTAATCTGTACTAAAATAAGACCTTTGGAGCATATTTCTCAACACTCTACCAAGTAGCATGTAAATGGCCCTTATGATTACCCGAACCATTTGCAGTTTAAAGACAACCTACCATGACTTTATTTTGCTACTTTTATTGGCTCCATCAGGTAGCTGTTATTACCCAACTTGTTACTGTGATCATTTCACCTAAAATGCCCTTGTACACTTGAGAAGATGTTTAGCCCTTTTTTGCTTGTGTTCTGAAATTTAGACTAGACCCATGAGTTCCATTCTATCCATATGAGGTACTCATAACCCATATTCATTGTGCAGTTGTACTTTTCTGGATAGACAGATGTACCATTTTCCTAATTTCACTAATTGAGCATTAATTGAGTCATACTCCTGATCTGTTTCCTTGTGTTCTGAGGCAAAGTGCTAAGAGCTCAATCCCTTTTTAAAAGGTCTTGTAGCATTTCAGATGTAGTAACATGGCATCTCCGCATGCAACTATGGCAAGAAGTGCTTACTTCTGCAATATAATCACTAGCATTTTCATCTTCCTTTCATTTATGCAGTCTGAATGCCTTTCTATAACCTTTAAGATGCCTGAAGGAAGCTGTCAAACTATCCACTTCTTTGTACTGAAAAAATAAGTTAGCAGTGATTTTGGAAGGTGGAGTTTCTTTTTCTACAATACTAATGTGCCTTTGACAAGGTGCCAGGACCTCACTATCAGTTCTTCTGTATGTCTTCTCGTTCCTTCTCCCCTTCTTCTCATTCCTTCTCCTCTTCTTCTTGTTTCTTCTTCCTTTCTTCTCGTTCCTTCTCCCCTTCTTCTTGTTCCTGCTTCCCTTCTTCTTGTCCCTTCTCCCCTTCTTCTCGTTCCTTCTCCCCTTCTTCTTGTTCCTTCTTCCCCTCTTCTCGTTCCTTCTCCCTTTCTTCATATTCCTTCTCCCCTTCTTCTCATTCCTTCTCCCCTTCTTCTTGTTCCTTCTTCTCTTCTTCTTGTTCCTTCTTCCCCTCTTCTCGTTCATTCTCCCCTTCTTCTCATTCCTTCTCCCCTTCTTCTCGTTCCTTCTCCCCTTCTTCTCATTCCTTCTTCCCTTCTTCTCATTCCTTCTCCCCTTCTTCTTGTTCCTTCTTCCCTTCTTCTCGTCCCTTCCCCTTCTTCTCTTTCCTTCTCCCCTTCTTCTTGTTCCTTCTTCCCTTCTTCTAATCCCTTCTCCCCTTCTTCTCATTGCTTCTCCCCTTCTTCTTGTTCCTTCTTCTCTTCTTCTTGTTCCTTCTTCCCTTCTTCTTATTCCTTCTCCCCTTCTTCTTATTCCTTCTCCCCTTCTTCTCATTCCTTCTCCCCTTCTTCTCATTCCTTCTCCCCTTCTTCTTGTTCCTTCTTCTCTTTTTCTTGTTCCTTCTTCCCTTCTTCTCGTTCCTTCTCCCCTTCTTCTCATTCCTTCTCCCCTTCTTCTCGTTCCTTCTCCCCTTCTTCTCATTCCTTCTTCCCTTCTTCTCATTCCTTCTCCCCTTCTTCTCGTTCCTTCTCCCCTTCTTCTCATTCCTTCTCCCCTTCTTCTTGTTCCTTCTCCCCATTCTTCTCATTCCTTCTCTATCTTCTGCATCACAAGCTAGAGGGCATTTTACCTCCAGTTAAGGTCTCTTTGTTTCGAACTAGATATTCAGATAATTTCATGATGAACTGAGTTGTTTTCCTTTATGATGCACTTTGTTTTAGCTGTGCATAAGGTGTCTAGCATGTACAGCTTCAACATACAGTTATACACAATCCTCTTTATTGACTCTCCCTAGTCAGCTGTGAATTACTTTTTTCCATAACCAAAGGAGCTATTTTTTGCCAGTTTCCTAACTACCCTGCCTAGAAAATAAAATACATGCTGTGCACAACGTTTTGCTGTATATTTACCTTGTGGCTGCAAATGTTTGCTCACATTTGTGGTAAACAAAACTGTTATCTTGGCTACATAAATCTAATTTGGAAGATCAAACCACCATTTACCAAATAAGAAATGAATTGCAGTGACATAATCTTACTTCAACCACCAAATGGTATGCAATATGAAGGGGCTACATGTCCTAACCCCCACATTGCTGACATTGAAATTGGGATAGGATCATAGGATCATAGGAGGTTACTAGCCTATTGGCCCTGTGGCCCTTATAAACCTAGCCAAGAATTTAGCCCATGTTTAGACAAGTCAGTACCCAAAGCCTCTGTCCAGCAGGGACACAAGTGGAATCCCAGGGGTGTATTATCTATCTGTTTCCCATCCAGTTATCCAGGTTGAACTCAAAAAGGGATAATGAGGTACTCTGCTTGACAAGGAGAGGCAGTATCAGACCAGGTTGATGTCGCGCATATGGGTTGCTCAAGTGAAGCTTGACTTGCGGATATGCAGCAGTCCCATTAAGGCAGGGTCCGAGATTGCTTTGTAGGCCAGAAACCGGTCACCTCTGAGGAGTCTGTATGAAACTGAGTAGAGGGACAGGGCTTTTAGACTATCTGTGTAAGGTAGATGTTTGAGGCCCTGGATTTTCCTGGTTAGGAACCTCTGTGGTCTCTCCAGCGGCTGCATGTGCTTTGCGAGGTACATGCCAAAGGGGCCATTGTACTCAATAATTGGCCTTATAAGAGAAGAATACAGGGATGTTATGACCTCTTTGTCCCTGGATGAAATACCCTTACTTATGAAGTGGGCCATCTAGAAATTTTCTGTATAACGGAAGCAACATGGTGGTCAAAAGTCAGATTGCTATCAACATGGGTGCCCAAATCCCTCACTACTGATTGCATACTTAGGACATCATTAATGTGATAAGATGTGGGGATGTCAGTCTCCCCAAAGGGGATGATGATGCATTTTTTGGCATTCAACTTGAGACCATGTTTCTGGCACAAGTCATTTATTTGGGTGAGACCCTCTTGGAGGACCTCCACCTTACTTGTGGAATTGATGACTGTGCCCAGCTTGCAGTCATCTGTAAACTTGGTCAGCCATAGCCCACTGGTTTTGGCCTGCACCTCAGAGAAGTATATCCCAAATAACAGAGGCCGCAAGACCAATCTCTGGGGTACGCCACTTGTTACGGGTCTACAGCTTGTGGTGGCTTCCCCTATTTCGATTAGGTGGGTTCTATCAGTGAGCCATTATGCACTGTCTTCCAATCATCCATGACTTTGGAGACTGTCTGAAAGAATTCAATCAGATTTAACAGACATGACCTCCCCTTGACAAAAGCCAAACTGTGTGGGGTTGAGTCTTTGGAGGTTGCCAATGTCCCTGTTAATGAGGTCCATGATAATCTATTCCATGGCCTTGCAGATCAGGCTAGTTAGGCTGATGGGTCTATAATTTCCTGGATCGATGGACACTCCACCTTTGTGTAATGGGATGATAGTGGCTGTCCTCCACTCAGCAGTGGAAAAGCCGGTACTCAGGCGTTGGTTGAATAGGGCACCTAATGGTGCTGCAAGTTCATGCCTGAGTTCATGTAGGATGCAGCCTGGGATGTTATCGGGTCCCATGGAGGCTGTATTGTTTGCCTTTGAGAGGGCACTGATGACCTGTTCCCTAGAGATAAGGGGTGGAGGGCAGGTTCTGGAGATGTCCTGATTTACTGATGGGAGGGACAGAGAGGAGAAGTTTTTGCTGAATCTGTCAGCAAGTAGATTGGCTATATCTACAGCATTTGTGTATGTGGTGTCCTTGACCACCAGTTCTGAACAGATCTGGGTGCTTCCTTTGAGATTGCAAATATATGTGAAGAAGGCCTTATGATTGTCTCTAGTAAATGTGGAAAATTTGGACTTGAAGCTGGCTTTAGAGGATTTCACTAGTGCTCTTATTTGCTTGTTCAGGCTAAGGAGATATTGCTACCAACTGGGCAACTCCTCCTTATTGGTCCTGGACAGCAATTTTTTCCTTTTGTTATAATGTTTATTTATTCGATCTATTCCGGAATCAACTGTCCCCACCCTTTGGAAATCTTTCTTTACTATCCCTCTTCATAAAGGTGGAAACTCTGCTAACCCGTCAAACTACCGACCCATTGCCATTCTGTCCCCTCTTCAAGATATTAGAAAAATGTATTCACTCACAGCTTCTCAATCATCTCCTCACACACCACTTACTTACCCCTACCCAACATGGATTTTGTCCTCACCACAGCACCACCACTGCCCTCGTCTCCTTCACTCATATCATTGCAGAGAACCTAGACAACAATAAACTAATTTCCTGTCTCTTCCTAGATCTTTCCAAAGCCTTCAATACTGTCTCTCATCCTCTACTACTATGCAAACTCGCACATCTCCACCTATACCCACAGCACTTGCCTGGTTTAATAGTTACCTATCTGTCAGGGAACAATCTGTCAAATGGCTCTCATCCTCCTCACCTTTCCTTCCCATCTCCACTGGTGTTCCCCAAGGCTCCATCTTGGGACCCCTTTTGTTTAACAGCTTCACCAATGATCTTTACACCTCATGCAAAAAATCCTCCCTTATTCAGTATGCCAACGACTCTGCACTTATATCCATCTCAAATAACATTCCTGAACTACACTCCCTGACCCAACCAGCCCTACTATCCACTGAACAATGGCTCTCTCACATCCTACTGATCCTAAATCCCAAAAAGACCAAACTCCTACTTTTCCTTCCACGTTCTCTTTCTCATCACAAAACCTCCTTTTTATTACATCTTCTAACAATACAACTATCCAACTTGACACCCACACAAAACTCCTAGGGGTCATTATCGATGATGAACTAAAGTTCAACCTACACATACTCCAGTGTATAAAAAAAACAGAACCTAGGTCTGCTATATAGGAACAAAAAATTCCTAATCCCTGAATCTAGACTTATCCTGGGCCAGGCACTCCTTCTCCCCTCCCTCTTAAATGCCACCCCAGTTCTTACCAATATCGAGGCTTCCACTCTAAACAAACTCCAACAGACTTACCATAAAATAGCCAGATTCATTACTAACTCCCCATACAACTCACACCACTGCATTTCTTTAAATTCTCTTCAATGACTTGAACTTCCACAATTTCTGCTATGTTATCAATTTCATATGCTACACTCTATTCTTTATAAAACCTCCTTCTGTCCATCTCTATCTTCCTTAGTCTCCATGTACATCCCATCCTGGACTCTCCATACTTCTAACCAACAATGACTTGATGTCTACCACCCAAAAAGGTCAGTAGGCAAACTACTCTACAAACACTCCCTTGCCCATGCTTGGAACAAACTTCCCCTTGACTTACGTTCAGTCTCCCACACCTCACACTTTAAAAATGAACTAAAATCTAATTTTCTCAATTCCAGGACCTGCCCTTGCCATGACCCCACCTAGTCTTCCTTCCTTTTATGTACCCTCAAAAGGTCCATACTTAGTACCTCATTATACCTCTCTCTCTCCAATGTGTCTACTATGCATTTGCATAATTTTATACAAACAAAAAATGTTATTGTTGACCTGTTGAACTATATCAATGTAAAATTATGTTACTAAGCTTCTTTCTAATGCAACTTTAACTTTATGCATGTAACCCAACATGTGAATCTTTTTGCTATAACTGCTATTATATCAATATTGTTTGAAATTGTACTTGTTTAAAAATGTACTACTGGAGCTTTTCTCCTCGGGTCGCCACTGAAAATGGGCCACAAGCCCAGTTGGACAAACCCGGTTAAGAAATGCCAATAAATAAATAAATAATAAATATTATTGCAGATGTCCACCAGACAGGTTTACTCCTCCTTGCGGAGGATAATTTTGTCCTGTCAGGTATTCCTGATTCCATGCATCTATATAAATGCTTGCATAGTACTTTGGTGTAGATTTGGACATTATTTCCAGTTGCTACAGTGGGGAAGAGGGCTGTGAAGCTATTTATACCATCCCTCAGGAGGTTGTAATCAGCTTTGGAGAAGTATTTTTGTTTGACCCTAGCTAGAGGGGGCTCAGGGGAGATGGTGACTTCGAAAGTTACTGCTTTATGGTCAGATCTTACCAGGGAGGATGATACCATAGGGGTGCTGCAGTGGTTACTCATGTTGGTTAATACCAAGTCCAAGATATTATCTCCTCTTGTGGGGCTATTGACTAGCTGTTCCAAGGCATTTGCATTGATAAAATTGAGGAATCTCTGGGCATTTGTAGTTTTTCCAATCTATGGTTGGGTAATTAAAGTCACCCAGGATCAGGGTAAAGGGTTGAATCTTGATAGATCTGAAGAGGTCCAGCTAGGGGGAGTGGGCATCTTGAGTCAAATTTGGGGCCCTGTAGCAAGCTACTATTTGAAAAGGGGTCTTGTCAATGGTTAATTGCACCTGGAGTTTCTCATGTGCGTCATACTGTTTGACCACCTGGAGGTGTGTGCGTGTCTTTAATATATATTGAAACTCCACCTCCTTTGGCTTTGCTGCCCACATTTTGGGGTCTGAATGTATGATAAGATGAGCAACCGTGTCAGGCTGGGGTGCTGTCCACAGCTTTGAACCAGGTTTCTGTGATTGCACAAATGTCAGCATCTTCCAGGGTTAAGAATACTTGCAACAAGTGCAGTTTCATATTTAGATTCCTAACATGCAATGGAACCAGTGCTATGGGGTTTAACTCCCACAACTTGATGTGTCTGAAAACAAAGGGAAGTGGTTTTAAGGGTAAATGACAAATATGCATCACTACCTTAGTAAAAAGTAAAACAGATTAGAGTTATAATAACCAGCAGTCCAGAATTTCAGCCTCTTCAGACCGAGCCTTTAGTCTTTTGTTGAAAACTTATTAACAGTGGTTAAAGCTTAACCAGAATTATTTTGTACATGCATGTACACACACACACACACACACACACACACACACACACACACACACACACACACACACACACACACACACACACACACACACCATAGTTTGGGGGCAGATGTTAATTCTAGATCACCAACTCCCTCCTTCCCAATGTTTGAAGTTCATTACCAACAGTCAAAATTAGTCAAATAAAATACTGTCTACCCTTAAAATAACCAGCCTGTAAATATTATATGGTAGCCAGTAGCTCAAAGCAGTTAACAGTTCAAGATTCCAAAACAGTTTGGTACATGGGTAAACCCACACAATCCCTCACTGACAAATAAAACATTTGCCACAAGCACCAAGAATGCAATAATAAAGATTTTTATGTAAAACTAATATCTTAAAGCATTTATTTTAACAATAAAAGTATATATCAAAAACTGAAAAATAAATTTGGAAAATGGTAGATTATTGGATAGAAAAATATTCCTGGCACATAAACCAAAATCTATTTGCCTCTGGCAAAAGAAATACACTGTACTTTGGTGTTCCTGATATATTAGACCAAAGTCTGATATTTAAAGTCCTTACAGCCATTCTGCCCAATAGGTATCTTGCTGAAATATCCAGTAACTGACAAAGAATAGAAGACAGTTATTGTATTTATAAGTTCCCATGCAACATTTTGTGTGGCTTAACTTTGAATGCAGAAGATACTTTTCCTGTTTTTGCAGTTACACGTCATTGTTGTATAGGTAAGATTCAGTAAACCATAGTACAAGTAAGGAGATCACTGTGTGATTCAGTGCATTGACCTGTAAGTTGAAGATTCTGAAATACTTCACACATTTGTACAGTTAATTAAAAGCAAGGTTTATATATATATATATATATATATATATATATATATATATATATTAATAGATTCATTATGCAATCTTAAAATACTGAAATGTCGAAATTCAGTATTTCGAGACTCAATAGTGGAAAACCCACATACACGAAAACCAAAAATCACGAATACCACAACCATGACCATTCACACACACACACACACACACACACACACATACCTAACTACACTAAAACAAACAAAACAACACACACAAATGCACCTACCCTACCTACCTGCGCCCCCCACCCCCCCCTAATTATATATTCTAACTCTGAGGTTGCACTAAACACACAGACACACAAAAAACACCACCGCACACACTCACACACACAAAAATCCCTACACAATACCTTCACACACACACCACTTACCTGAAACCCCAGATAAATCCACAAAATGCACCACACATCACGAACGTGACACCATGATAGAGGCGGATTCTACATTTGTGGATTCGACACTGCCACATTCGGCATAGTGCAGTTTCACATAACTGCACTTTCCACTATTCTGTCTCAACGTACTGCAATTTGACATTTCAGTATGTCGAGATTGTCTAGTGAATCTATATATATATATATATATATATATATATATATATATATTTTTTTTTTTTTTTTTTTTAATTTTTACAGAAGCAAATGCACTCATATGCCTTTTTTTAATTTTGCTTTGCATATCAAATCACACTGAGAAAAGGGTAGAGAAAAACAAATTCTTTTACTTGTGCTTGTTGAAGAAATAATTCTGTCTATATTGTTTAATTAAATATAACTTCCATACAACTAGCTTACTTTTCTGCATTTTTAGAGGTAACATTTAACATTCTTCCATCTTATTTCACCCTCTTCGCAAAGTGCATTATAGATTTAAGTTAGAGATGTATGCAACTTGCCCTTAGAAAGAAAATGCTTGTAGGGTTAGAGTAAATACCTTTAAGGAATAAAACCTGCACTTTTTACAAAAGCCAACATTAGTTTTGCTTTCTGTAGTAAGTGTTTCACTATCATTTACTAATTTGTTTTATGAATACTAACTTAAAATCACGTGCATGCAACAACTCGTGCATGTCCTTGTTCATATGTAAACAAAAGAGAGACATGGGTGTCCACAAGACAGAAATTGAATTAGGATAGTTGAATAATGCACAGTACTTTGAAAGCATTATGTCCATATTCATTTCTCCCCATCATATGGAGATTCTACATGAGTAATCTAAATGTCAAATAAAAATAAAAAGGAGTTTTGAACATGACCTCCGAGGAATTCAGACTTCTTCTGACACGTTGTTAGAGCTTTTCTCCGACAGCCACTTTATCAACAAATGATGTTGCACGATTCATTTCCAGCATTCTGACTCCATGCCAATGTTAAATGTAGGACTACTATTTCTGTCTATGGTCTATTGTAAAATAAGACAGGATACTATCAAATATGAAGCTACTAGCATTAAATAATATTTTCCTTGGATATTAGTGTTTGTTGTTTAGGAATACAAAACATTTTTCAAAACTTGTGAGGAATTGCAACAAGCTGTCAACATTTGAAGAATTCTACTACCAAACAATATTCTGTAGTACAATGAAACAGCGTCTGCTACTTTAAACATAATTAGATGAAATTGAAAACCCCTTAGCATTCCTCAATGGTTCAGTTTGCTAATATCTTAATAAAGCCATTTGTACATCATATACTTTGCTTTCATAATCTGAGTGACCTGTGTTAGTTTCCTGCATAGGTATCTATCGATAATGCAGATCACAGCATTAACATTTTGCATTTCTTATTAGAACAGGAAGAACTTGACAGATATTTTAAAGATGATGCACTAGAAAATAAGATTGTATAAAATATAATAGCATTCTAGTCCGAACAGATTTTATTTTGTCTGAGAGGGATACATCTTAGCTGTAACATGCCATGTTTTTCAGCATTACAAAATAATCTTGACCTTATGCCCCAACACTTTGTAAATAGTCAGTTTTTATTTATGCACAAAATAACTCAAATGAAAAGCAGTGTTACATAATGAATATGGCCCCAGATGTAGGTATCATACTGTGCCTTCTTGGAAGGCTGGGCATGGAGCTGGCACCTTGGCACCTGTAAAGAAATCTACTGCCAATCATTAGTGGACCGGAGTTCCGCTGTGGCGAACCCTAACTGGGAAAAGCTGAAAGAAAAACAAAACAAAACATATAGGTATCATACTAAATGTTGCAACATAACTGAAGTCAGGCATGTAGCCATCTAATACTATAACCTGATACCATCTCAGAAATCTTCCTTGGGATCAGATTTGAAAAGTAATAAGTTTCACACTTCATATTCTGAAAAAACTCTAGCTCTGATTTCAATTCCAGTCATTAGCCAAGGAAACCTGTGAGTCCCTTTTATCCCTTTCATTTATTCTAGCACTGATAAATGCATACCTCTGTGTTACAGGCTGATATGGGGTTTAGGAATGATAGCATGAAAGGAGATAATTCTAAAGGGTCAAGTAACTCATTATTTCTTTTATCAAGTGGCAAAGCTGTTGGAGCAATTTGTTTTTAGTTCCCAAACGACATGATGAATCATTACAGATTACTGTAATTTGCTGAGACTCAATTATTTCAGTACAGATCATACTTTTACAAATTGTATTCTCTGTAGAATTGTTTTATTTTCATTGTTACTGTTCTCTCCTGCTTCTGTTCTTTTTTTGCTAATTGCTCTCAAATTTCACAAGTTTTGTTGCATGGATAAATATATTAATCATGTGATGAACATGGCATTCTGATCTTCAATAAAGCATCTAATCACACTGCACCAGAAAAAAAAATCAGAACTGGCATATCTACAGCTGATGTATCTAAAGCTACACAAAAAGTAATATTCATAGACTAAACGACTGCAAGGACTAAATAAACACCTGCACCTCTTACACGTCTCTCCACATGGTCTGTGTCTCAGAGACCTTGACCACTGCATATATTATCTTTCAGGTCAAATAAACTGATAGAAAATGGAAAAGTGAAATACAATACCTTTCCCTCTTCTTGGAGACATCAATGCTTTAGTGAAAATCTCACAAACATCGAAAGAATGAATTCATTTAAAGATACATAACCCTTTAAATATCAACAAACAGGCCATGAAAATGTTCTGTTGCCATTACTTTTCAGCCTTGTCCTTCAGGGCTTTGTTTATAAGACTGTGCATGCATGCAAGGTATTTTATTTCACTGAAGTTGTTCTGACCTATACCAGCTTCAATTCCATTTTCTTTTTAAGCAGAGCTGTTTCTTCACATAGGTTTAACATTTATGTGATGGCTGATGAGGGGACTGAAGAATAGAAGTGACATCTAGTGCTGTTCATACAAAACTGTGTTAGAAATGTAGCAGCAGCTTTTATGCATATCCTTAGGCAGTTCTCTCATGGAGAGACTCACAGGCACGGACTACTTGGCATGCTAATGTCGCATGTTTCTGTGATGATGTCACAGTGTGCACTGGTATTGGTTTATTATACGGTGGGCAAAGCAAAGAGAAGTGCTGGATTCTCTGAGTACAGGTACGCATGTATTCCATTTGTCTAGTATCAGAGCTCCATAATAACCTTTGTGCTAGACTAATTACATGCATGAAAATGTATTTTATTTACCTTATATACAGAAACACAAGAGAAATATACAATGCAATGCATAATAGAAAGGCATTGAAATTAAATCAAATAGAAACACATAAGCCTAAGTATAACTTATGCGGCATTCACTGAATAGAAAACAGCTTGTGTTTCAGCATTTAGTAACCTTCAACTTATAAAGAGGACCTCATTTTACAAAGTCATCTATACATCACTCCCCACAAGATCTGTCTGATCCACCAGTAACAATATGTGTGCACATTTTTATTGCAGATTAAGAACATGTACTTAAACATTGTTCAAAGTCAGATCACAGAAAAATAAGATATTGCCCTAGTAGTGCATACATCAATCAGAAAAACAAAAACAAAAAAATGACAAACAATAAAAAGAAAAGGCTTGGACTGCCATCAGTCCAGGTGGAACACAACAAAATACAAGATATCATGTGGGTGTGACATTAAGCTATATGGGCCACCACTTTTAAGTTATAGTTTGGGGGAGGTAAGTAGTATGCATAATCTGAGGAATGCAATATTATTGCAGAAGCCCTAACATAGTGCTAGCAATTGAAACTTGGATCTACCCCCTTGTGGGCATACACTGAAAAGTAAAATAATTGGTGGTTTCTCACGTTACAGAGGAGAGAGACATAATATACCCATTTTTCTCTTGTTTGTCTCATGTAGTCCCCCAGAACTGGGTCTTCCCAGTCTCTGACCTAGGGCGCCCTAGCATATTGTTATGCCATACCATGTTATAATAGCAAATGATGGATCAACAAGGCTCCAGAGACATTTATAAATATGGTAATATAATAGAAATGCAACACATTTATGAATTATTCATGTACATCACATACAGGAATACTGTACCAAGATGACTCAGTATATGTACATATACATGTACATCACATACAGGAATACTGTACCAAGATGACTCAGTATATATACATATACATGTACATCACATACAGGAATACTGCACCAAGATGACTCAGTATATATACATATACATGTACATCACATACAGGAATACTGTACCATGATGACTCAGTATATATACATATACATGTACATTGCATACAGGAATACTTTACCAAGATGACACAGTATATATACATATACATGTACATCACATACAGGAATACTGTACCAAGATGACTCAGTATATATACATGATCATCACATACAGGAATACTGTACCAAGATGACTCAGTATATATACATATACATGTACATCACATACAGGAATACTGTACCAAGATGACTCAGTATATATACATGATCATCACATACAGGAATACTGTACCAAGATGACTCAGTATATATACATATACATGTACATCACATACAGGAATACTGCATCAAGATGACTCAGTATATATACATATACATGTACATCACATACAGGAATACTGCACCAAGATGACTCAGTATATATACATATACATGTACATCACATACAGGAATACTGTACCAAGATGACTCAGTATATATACATATACATGTACATTGCATACAGGAATACTTTACCAAGATGACTCAGTATATATACATATACATGTACAACACATACAGGAATACTGTACCAAGATGACTCAGTATATATACATATACATGTACATCACATACAGGAATACTGTACCAAGATGACTCAGTATATATACATATAAATGAACATCACATACAGGAATACTGTACCAAGATGACTCAGTATATATACATATACAAGAACATCACATACAGGAATACTGTACCAAGATGACTCAGTAGATATACATATACATCACATACAGGAATACTGTACCAAGATGACTCAGTATATATACATATACATGTACATTACATACAGGAATACTGTACCAAGATGACTCAGTATATATACATGTACATCACATACAGGAATACTGTACCAAGATGACTCAGTATATATACATGTACATCACATACAGGAATACTGTACCAAGATGACTCAGTATATATACATATACATGTACATCACATACAGGAATACTGTACCAAGATGACTCAGTATATATACATTTACATGTACATCACATACAGGAATACTGTACCAAGATGACTCAGTATATATGCATACACATGTACATCACATACAGGAATACTGTACCAAGATGACTCAGTATATATACATGTACATTGCATACAGGAATACTGTACCAAGATGACTCAGTATATACACATGTGCATCACATACAGGAATACTGTACCAAGATGACTAAGTATATATACATGTACATCACATACAGGAATACTGTACCAAGATGACTCAGTATATATACATATTCATGAACATCACATACAGGAATACTGTACCAAGATGACTCAGTATATATACATATACATGTACATCACATACATGAATACTGTAGCAAGGTGACTCAGTATATATACATATACATGTACATCACATACAAGAATACTGTACCAAGATGACTCACTATATATACATATACATGTACATCACATACGGGAATACTGTACCAAGATGACTCAGTATATATACATGTACATCACATACAGGAATACTGTACCAAGATGACTCAGTATATATACATATACATGTACATCACATACAGGAATACTGTACCAAGATGACTCAGTATATATACATATACATGTATATCACATACAGGAATACTGTACCAAGATGACTCAGTATATATACATATACATGTACATCACATACAGGAATATTGTACCAAGATGACTCCATATATATACACATATACATGTACATCACATACAGGAATACTGTACCAAGATGACGCAGTATATATACATGTACATCACATACAGGTATACTGTACGAAGATGACTCAGTATATATACATGTACATCACATACAGGAATACTGTACCAAGATGACTCAGTATATATACATATACATGTACATCACATACAGGAATACTGTACCAAGATGACTCATTATATATACATATACATGTACATCACATACAGTAATACTGTACCAGGATGACTCAGTATATATACATGTACATCACATACAGGAATGCTGTACCAAGATGACTCAGTATATATACATATACATGTACATCACATACAGGAATACTGTACCAAGATGACTCAGTATATATACATATACATGTACTTCACATACAGGAATACTGTACCAAGATGACACAGTATATATACATATACATGTACATCACATACACGAATGCTGTACCAAGATGACTCAGTATATATATACATATACATGTACATCACATACAGGGATACTGTACCAAGATGACTCAGTATATATACATGTACATCACATACAGGAATACTGTACCAAGATGACTCAGTATATATACATGTACATCACATACAGGAATACTGTACCAAGATGACTCAGTATATATACATGTACATCACATACAGGAATACTGTACCAAGTTGACTCAGTATATATACATATACATGTACATCTCATACCGGAATACTGTACCAAGATGACTCAGTATATATACATGTACATCACATACAGGAATACTGTACCAAGATGACTCAGTATATATATATATATATATATATATATATATATATATATATTTATATATATATATATATATATATATATACATATACATGTACATCACATACAGGAATACTGTACCAAGATGACTCAGTATATATACATGTACATCACATACAGGAATACTGTACAAAAATGACTCAGTATATATACATATACATGTACATCACATATAGGAATACTGTACCAAGATGACTCAGTATATGTACATATACATGTACATCACATACAAGAATACTGTACCAGGATGACTCAGTATATATACATGTACATCATATACAGGTATACTGTACCAAGATGACTCAGTATATATTGATGTACATCACATACAGAAATATTGTACGAAGGTATCTCAGTATACATTCATATACATAGGTTCATAGGTTCATAGGTTGGTACTAGGCTATCGGCCCTGGGTCCATTATAAGCCTAGCCATAAGAATTACTTGGATATTTCTTCGCACAATATTTACTTCCATGGACCCCTGTCTAGCAGGGGTACTGACGTGATCCCCGGGGTGAATTTCCTATCTCCCATCCAATCGTCAAGGTTCCTTTTTAAGAGGGCCAAGGAGGCACTTTGCTTGACACATATGGCCCGTCTATTCCAGAGCATGGGGAGTCTCCTGGCCAGGATCCCATCCCTCCAGCATGCCCTGTTCACTGTGATGACAAGGTTTAGATCCCCGGAGCACGCCTCTCCGAGGGACCGGGACCTCTCCAAGTGGAGCACTTCCAACAGCTGAGGGTTTGACAAGGCTCTGTATGCTAAGCAGAGATCACCTCTGAGTTGACAATATGCCACAGAGTACAGCTGGAATCCTTCTAGACGATCAGCATAGAGCATATGCTCTAGGCCTGCGATTCTCCCAGTGAGGCATTTCTGCAGCCTTACATCACATACAGGAATGCTGTACCAAGGTGCCTCGGTATATATTCATGTACGTCACATACAGGAATACTGTACCTATACATTCATGTACATCGCATGCAGGAATATTGCACCAAAGTGACTCAATATACATTCATGTATATCACATACAGGAATGGTGTACCAAGGTGACTCAGTATGTATACATGCACATCACATACAGGAATACTCTACCAAGGTGTCTCAGTATACATTCATGCACATCACATAAAGGAATACTGTACCAAGGTGACTCAGTATATATTCATGTACAACACATACAGGAATGCTGCACCAAGGTGACTCAGTTTATATACATGTGCATCACATACAGGAATAGTGTACCAAGGTGACTTAGTATATATACATTTACATCACATACAGGAATACTGTACCAAGATGACTCAGTATATATACATATACATGTACATCACATACAGGAATACTGTACCAAGATGACTCAGTATATATTGATGTACATCACATACAGGAATGCTGTAATAAGATTACTCAGTATATATCCAAGTACATCACATATAGGAATGCTGTACCAAGGTGATTCAGTATATATGCATGTACATCAAATGCAGGAATACTATGCCAATGTGACTCGGTATATATTCATGTACATCACATACAGGAATGCTGTACCAATGTGACTCGGTATATATTCATGTACATCACATACAGGAATGCTGTACCAAGGTGACTCAGTATATATCCATGTACATCACATGCAGGAATATTGTACCAAGGTGACTCAATATACATTCATGTATATCACATACAGGAATGGTGTACCAAGGTGACTCAGTATGTATGCATGTACATCACATACAGGAATACTGTGCCAAGGTGACTCAGTATATATTCATGTACATCACATACAGGAATGCTGTACCAAGGTGACTCAGTATATATTCATGTACATCACATACAGGAATGCTGTACCAAGGTGACTCAGTATATATTCATGTACATCACATGCAGGAATACTGTACCAGGGTGACTCAGTGTATGTCCCCTGGTATTATACTAGGTATAGGAAAGGAAGTTTCTGTGAACACAGATTGGTGATGCTGTTTGGAGATTGGAGAGTTGGGATGGGCTGGCATTGGTCTCATTAGAAGGGTGGGATGGATATCACCTTAGAAATCATTCATTACTGTACAGATTAGAGGCTATAGAAAGGATTCCATATAAACAGGCATTCCTTTACAGACAGGAGAAAATATGGGGATGGATTTGAAAAGCAAAGAAAATTAATGTATACTGGATGGGGTTGCAAACAGAATACACTGTTCTATATGACTATGTGAATGGAAGACTCTAGAAATGTACTTACTTGTACATTTCATGGAGGTATAGACTGCTTCTATACTACAATACAGTGATATCTTGTATATACATTTATATATTTAAAGACTATCAGAATGTATATCTGATTAGTATATCATAATGATAAAGACTAATACATGCATCACATACACAGGCCATGTATGTGCAGGTGCTTCATGAAGGAACAGGCAAGTTGCACCAGGGCCTAGGAGGATGTCATAAGAGTATTGCATGTTTGCATTCTGATATATGAGACTGCATGACCTATGTGTGTTACTCCTTGTACAGGATGCATGGCATACTGGTCTCTGCAGAGTCTGTTCTGGATCATTTGTTGGGGAATGGGCAACATTCATGAAGCCGATCTGCCGGTACATCATCATCAGTGTGGGACGACATGGCCGTGCATATATTGGATTCTGCTCCTGCAGTATTAACACATCCACTGCTATGTTAGTGGTGGATGTCTCTACCCCCATGTGAGGTCATCCTCAGGGTCATGGCATTCGAGATAGCTTTGATGGCAGCTCGTTCAGCAGACATCATTCTTGCTCAGGTAGCACTCTAAATTCTACTCAAGATCATGGAACTAGCAGTGTAACTCCTGCCAGCTACAGTTTGTGTGGTCAGGGGCAACCACAAACAGCTTAATCATCTTCCATGAATGGCTTACAACTGTCCAGTATGCCAGAGAATAATGCTGGCTCATATTCTGTGGCTGTGTCCATACAGAGAGAGAGAGAGAGAGAGACACACACACACACACACACACACACACACACACACACACACACACACACACACACACACACACACACACACACACACACACATGCACACTCACTTGCACACACACACACACACACACACACACACACACACACACACACACACACATGCACTTACACACACACGCACACACACACACACACACACACACACACACACACACACACACACACACACACACACGCGCACACTCACACAAGCACACACACATCCATACGCACTTGTGCACACACACGCACACATACACATGTGCGCACACACACACACACACACACACGCACACACGCACACACGCACACACACACACACACACACACACACATGCACATTACACCACACTCTGAACATGGTACTTCTCCTCCTACCACCAAAGACTACAACCTGTGAGAGATACACTTATATAGCCAAACTGGAAGCAAAGCTCTCTTCACCCATGACTGGACTAGGTAGTCAAGAGGAGAGGGCAAACACTTGCACCACACCACACTCATCACATAGTCCCTCAAAACCTACACCACCAAAACACACACACATAGAAACACAAAACACACACCTATGTTCACATAGGCTCTCAATAAAAATCTGCCCAAGCAACAGGGACCTCCAAAGCAGAAAAGCAAGCAACTTCAACCCCCCCAACACACCCTAAATGACACATAGCCTACAAACTCAGTGTGCCAATCAACCACAGCCCATAAGGCGTAACAATGTACCCAACATTCTAGTCACAGGTGACTCTATAGTCAGGCACACTGGTGTTCCACTCACCAGGCTAAACAAGGAGAAAGGTACTGTCAGCTACCTGTTAGGTTCCAGGATCTGCCACATAACGCACACACTCAGGTCAATTCACAAGTACAAATATGACACTGGCATTGTCCATGTTGGTGTGAATGACCTGATATGTACCTCCCTGGATTACATGAAAAGAGACAAGAAGGAGCTCTCTGATCATGTAGCTCAGGCAGGTATGACCCTAGACCTGAGTAGCATCCTGCCATCACCCAAAATGATACCACAGTACAAGGACAAAATGATTGACTTCAACAACTGGCTAAGCTTCTGGTGTCATTCTAAGGGGATCCAGTATCTGTCTGCCGGGGATGAAATGATCGAAAGACCATGATGCTTTACCAGAGATGGCCTACACCTGTCACCCTTGGGAATCTGGATACTGGCTAAGGCTCTTGCCACCCCTATAGTGCCTTTTTTAGCCAAGGTTCAAATGTCAAACTCACCACTGTAACAGGTACAAGCAAGCAATATCTGAGGGTAATGCTACTCAATGCTAGAAGTCTAAACCTAAAAATACACTCACTCACTCACTCGAGGCACTCCTTAAAATGGAGAACTTCGACATCTGTGCAGTGATAGAGACCTGGTTCAAGGCCCCAGAGAGCACCCCTGCATTACCAGGCTATAATTCGTACCACACCTTTTGGCCACCTAAGCTGGACCAAAACACTAAAGGCAGAGGTGTGTCCATATTCATTATGGATATCCACACCTCCAGGCTAGTTGCTCATCATAATGCATCCAAGATTATCCAAATGCAACTAACTCTGGGCAAGACCACAATCCAAATTGTAGCTTGCTACAGATCCCCCACCATCCCCCACCAGGATACCCACTCCTCATTTCTTGATATACTGGAAAATATTAGGGTACAACCCAATACCGTAATAATGGGCAATTTTAACTACCCCCACCATTAATGACATTCACATCCTGCCCCCACTCTCCATTAGGGAAACCACCGTAAAAAAATTCTCCAAACCCAACTTCACGCTTCTTAAGACAGAAGTGGCAAACTTCACGACACCATGCAGATGGACAATAGAGATACAACTGCTAAATTCTACACAAATGCACTTTATAAGCACTTACATGAGTGGATGGATCATGCAATCCCTAACAGAACCAAGATGCTATCCTGCAAAAAAAGGAAGCCAATCTGGTGGTCCCCTGCCATAAACAAACTCTACAACACAAGAAAGAAACTGTTGCAAAAAAGAGTAAAATACCTTGACTGGAGGAACTCCCTGGTCAGCCTCAGTAAAAAGCTGAGATCCCTCATAAAATCCTCCAAAGCTATTTATGAAAACAAAATCGCCACTAATTCTAAAGACAACCACAAAGCATTCTATAGCTATGTCAAGAATCTCAATGGCAACACTCAGATCTACTGAGTTACAGCACAATGGCACTAAATATACAGACCCAACTAATATTATCAGATAAGTTCACTGCTAACTTTACCCCCTCTCAACCCCTAAAGGGCCCATCTCTATACAGGAAGAATGTAAAGTTCCTGTAATCATGGCTGCACAGGTAAAAACCACACTCTCCAAAGTCAAAAACACAGCATCCATGGGACGTGAAAACATCCCAGGCTGCCTTCTACACAAACTACAGAATGAACTGGCACCCCACCTAATTACCATGTTCAGTCATAGCATCACCTCAGGCTTTGTGCCCACTGAATGGCACACAACAACAGTTATCCCACTCCACAAAGGGGAAGCCACCATGGACCCCGGGAACTACCACCCCATTAGCCCGACAAGCCTGATCTGCAAGGCTATGGAATGTATCATCATGGAACTTATAAACAAAGACATTGGTAATCTCCAAACTCTGGACCCCACCCAGTTCAGGTTTGTAAAAGGCAGATCATGTCTCCTAAACCTGATAGACTTCTTTGAAACAGTCAGCAAAGATGTAGACGAGGGTAAGGTGGTTCACACAGCCTATCTAGATCTCGCCAAGGTGTTCAACACCATCCCCCACTCTGGAATTATAGATAAACTCACTAAACTAGGTAACATCCCTACGTCACAAGATGGGCTAAGCACAAAGAACAAATCACACCCGTAAAGGCCGTTCAAAAAATATAAAATGTGTAAGAAAAAAGAATGAACGTGCCACCCCTTGCTCTCAAATATTTAAATTACTGAAACACTCAGTACAAAACGCAGTTTAGATGGAAGCTTGTTAGCTCTTACAAGAACTGTTTGTAACAGCTCAACAGTTCTTGTAAGAGCTACCAAGCTTCCACCTAAACTATGGTTTGTACAAAGAGTCTTTCAGTTATTTAAATATTTGAGAGCAAGGGGTGGTACGTTCATTCTTTTTTCTTATGTCACAAGATGGGTTGCCAACCGGCTCACTGACAGAAGCCACACTGTGAAAGTAGCAGACTCCAAATCCGACTTCAGACCAGTGACAAGTGGAGTACCACAGGGTTCAGTCCTGGGCCCTCACCTGTTTAGTATCTACTTCTCTGAAGTGCAGGCTAACAAAGAAGGTCTTTGGCTAACGAAGTTTGCAGATAACTGCAAACTAGGAGCCATAATCGAAACTCCTAATGATGTGGACATCCTACAAAAGGGCCTCACTGAGGCAGATGCCTGGTGTCAAAGCCATGACCTCAATCTCAATGCCAAAAAGTGCATTGTCATCCCTTTTGGAAAAAACTTTGTACCCATGAACTACCACATAGGCGGCAGTCTACTTAACACCGAAAGTGTGATAAGACACCTTGGGACACAGGTGGACAGTAGTCTCTCCTTTGATAATCACATCGCCACAGTAGTCAGGAAATCCTTGTATGTGACACACCTCATCACAAAAGGTTTCTCATCCAGGAAAAAAGAGGTCCTTGTTCCCCTCTACTTGTCACTCATTAGACCCACTATAGAGTAAAACGCCCCTTTTCATATTTACCTCACAAGACATCTACAACAACTAGAAAGGCTGCAGAAATACCTCACAAAGAGGATTACCAGCCTCAAACAGATGCCCTATGCAGATAGTCTCAAAAAACTCCAGCTTTATCCATCGCATATCGCCTACTCAAAGGCGGTCTCTGCCTAACATACAAAGCTATGTCAAACCCAGAGCTGTTGGACATGCTCCACTTAAAGAAATTCCAATCCCTCCGAACTACACGCACTAGGGACCTAAACCTTGTCACCACAATAAACAGAACATGTTAGAGGGATAGATTCCTGTCCCAGAGACTTCCCATACTTTGGAACAAGCTACCTATCTATATCAAACAAATCTCATCATTAGCACTCTTCAAGAAAAATCTTGATAATTAGATGGGAGCTAGGAAATTCACCCCGGGATCACTTCTGTGGCTCTGCTCGACAGGGGCACAGGAAAATAATTTTCTTGGGTGGCAAAAGCTAGGGTGCCTTTTTGGCTAGGCTTATATAGGCCCTAGGGCCAATAGCCTAGTACCTACCTATGAACCTGTGAACCTATGAACAAACACATACAAAGTTTGGCATGTACCTCCTCAAATCTGGATACACCGTCTTTGAGAGTGCATACTTACTATTACCTCAACTCTCACAATCACACACTTCCGCTATGAAATACTTGCCTTCCTATAACCCTCCCTTACAGTGTGTAAATGATAATAACTGTGTCCTGCCCTTTGCACAATCTGTGACTTAGGGTTGCTTGTGTCTGATGCAGAGAGTGATCAGGCAATGCATGGAATAGAAAAGTTTGTTTTTTTGTGTATATGTAATTTTTTTTTTGCATTGCAGATTTGCTACGCTTAAGTATTGTTGTCATATTTGTGTAGAATAGCTTACTCACACAATTATGCAGACGATGCTGAAAGAGCCCTGCCTCCTCTAAGGGTACCTGATGCTATTTGCTTATTTCTGATGCAGACAATGGTCAAGAAATGCATGAGGAATACACAATCTGTTTGTTTTTAATGCATTATTGTTAATGTCTGTATTTCAGTCTATGCATCATCATTTGTACTGTCTGCATATTCTGTTTAGGTACTCTAGTATTTGTTTATGAAATACTAACATACCTTTGCCACTGCTGCTGTGAGTGTACTAGCCTTGGGTTACCATTGTCTGATGTTTACAGTAGACAACCAATGCGTGGGTAAGCAAAGTCTGATTTATTTGTATGCATCAATATTACTGTTTGTATCTGCTGAGATTTTATGCTATTTAAGTGGTGAGTGTATGTGCACTTTGATCTCTTGTAGCCAGTGTCATGGCATATTCTGCTTACCTCCATCTATCACGATCACCTCCTGCTGCTGATTCCTCATCTGACACCTCATCTGTGTCAGCTGCCACTGCCCATGGTACTGGGGACTGCAGTCCTTGTACTGGCCATCCTGCTGTAACTATTTCTAAGTATAATATTATGTAAGATGACACAAGCAGTCAGTGTTTTTGCAGAGGTGGCACAGCCACATTTCATAGCAGCACCAGGTGTATCCAAATAGAGGAACCTTAACTTGAACAGGCAAAACACATGATCTATGATGTTTATAGTATGTGTGTGGGAATTGTAACCTTCTGAGTTGTGTGGATTTCTCAAAGTGATGATGAGTCAAGGTGATACTAGAGGATATCCATCATCTCCTGTTAGATGCCCATGTGTGAAGCCACCCTTTGCAAACTTTTGCTAGAAATCGTAATTGTGCCATATTTGGGAGTCATGGAAACTGCCTTGGTGACCTGCACACATACTGTAGGTGATACCTTGTGTATTACAGACCATGTGACAGTAGATGCAGTGACACCCTTTTTATTTAATCTACTTTTTCCCATTTTCACCAGGTAGGGCCTTTATTTCTATGTGTGGGCTGTCCATGGCTTCCAGTACCACAGGGTAATGGCCTATGGCACAGAAATAATTTTACATGGTGCTAGCTCTTTCCTCTTGATTAAATGAGAACTACACATGTTCCTTCATACATTGAAGTATTGCACTGAGGACCCAGTGGAATATTCCTGAGGCAGAAGTCTTTAAAACGCCCAGTATATCCCCTGTGGTTCACTGAAAGATCTTGCAGCTAAAATACATAAACAAACACATGCCTTAATTTCCACTTGGATTATACCTCTCAACAACTAAGAATAAGAAATCTGGACAAATAGGGAGCACTTAAATGTTGCTCATACAAATTTAGAAAGTAGATAGAAAAGCAGGTTGTGCATTAGCATGAATTTTCTGAAGGTTATGAATTCTGAAGCTCAAATGTCTGTCATTATTTTCTGACTTAAATCTTCAATGATTTGCCAGTGATTTGCTAGAAAATTACAATTTTGTGAAAAATGGACCAAAACTATGAGGCAAAAATCTGGACATTCTGCAAAAGTTTGTACAGTTGAGAGGTATGACTGGGATGGGTTCTGATACCCATGGCATTGTAGATGAGGCTGCCAGATGTCCAATGTTTGCTGTATGGTGCCCCTATCCACCTTGTAGTGGTTCATTGTCCCAGTCCCCTTCAATAAACACATCACACTGAATGACATTTGATGACCTTTATTAAAACTTCTGTAACATAGCTTTGATCACCAAAATTATTAATTACAACTAGACACGATATAGTTGGTTCTAAACACACCATAAACATCCTTGTAATGTTAATCAGGGCAGCGTACCTGCTCACCCTGTCCCAGTAAACAGCATCTATACCTGTACTCACTTTCTTTACTTATGAAGCAGCGTCCCATCTCACTTCATACATCATTCATTGAATTACCTTCCACCAAATAAGCAGGGTCCTTACCTCCACTTACTTATCGATTCAGCAAACTTCCTCCAGGTGCTCATTTTCCTTTTCACAAATCCTTGAAATGAACCCAGACACCAGAGGGGGAACAGAAGAGGGCAAGCCAGTCCCTCTTCTCTGCCAGCCAACCTGAATAGGTTATTCCCCCTCCTTTCTACCCCAAATCTTTAACCAGCTACCTCCCATAAAGGGAAGGGTTAAGCCAAACATCATTCAGGGTACCAATCATCTGTAAAGTACATTAGAATCCCAAGTAATCACCAAATTAATTTTCCTTTCTTAGTGAATCAGCTGCCTAGTAATCTCACCGTCATACGCACTATTCCAAAAGCAAGAAAATTCCTAATCCCAAAACCACCCAAATACTAACTTCAAAACTCTACTTCAAAACTTTAATGACCTAACACCAAGAGCCAGAAAACCAGAACTCCTTAACCTAGTTCCTGAACTCCCTATCCCAGCAATGAAGTACTCCACATGCCCAACCTTAAACCCCCCCAATTCACTCAGTACCAAATAGCAATCAGGCCACCGCCCAAAATTTGTAAATTAACATAACCCTGTCCCCCATAAAATACAAATGTCACCACTAAATCCCCCTGACCAACTGGAATGTCCTGCCCTATGTACAAGCCTGAACCAAATAATGCAACCACCTGTCTACCAGTCTCCTCCCCCAGGGTGGCTGCAACACAATTTGGCCAAGCTAACACCCCTACCATCTACTTGAATTATAAAGCTACCCCCAAATTCCTGCAACAAATGTCTGGTCCTGCTAACCCAGCCTGACAAACAGCAAATCATACTACAGTCATATCAACCCTGAGAAGTGTCCTTGAATAATGAATTCAACCCTAAACATCCGCTAGAAAACCTCAAACCAAGCCTTGCTTACTTAACAGTAATCCACCTGTGCAGTCTTTGCTTGCCACTCCTGCCAAATAGCATGCATCACCTTCAGGTCACCGACTGATGTGACTCTCCACACCTTTTCACAACTGCACTACCCATCATTCCATCTATGAGCACAATGGTCAATATACGCTGATCCCTCATTGATCTGTAAAAGAAAAGAAACTGTAAATACACTGCCATAAACCAAAGTATCTTAATCTTAAATGCTAGCAAGGGGATCCACCACCATCTTCCTTCAACCCTGTCTAAAGTATGAGTAAGTCTAACTCCTCTCATAATATCCAAAGGCTTATGACATTAATACCAACTGCTAAGGAGACAAGTTATCTCCCAGAGAATGCCCCATCTCTGAAACGTAGTATGTTGTTGTCCACTCCAAATGCAACCTTGATGAGTGGATGGGTAACCACAAATTCGTCCCAGGCATCTTAACTGTGACAAATCCCAGGGGGAATAGCTAATTTTGACTAACTACACACCTTCCCAAACCCTATGGCTGACACCCCCCTCCCCAGAATCACCCTGCCATATAAGATCACAAAAACAAATGAGGTAGAAAGTGCCAGGGCTGCCTTCAGCTCCCCCAAAACCCTGCATTTGCACACAGAGGCAATCCAGGACCGAAAAAATAAATAAATAAACTCCTTACAAGCCCTGCATATCAAACCCCAAAGATACCATCTAAAGTAAGGGCCTAGGACAGAGCCCTGTGTGACCTTGACTATAACTAAGGATTTCGGCTGTCCAGTTGCTGCATGATACTTGCCATGTCCCATTTGTCAGCCATGCAGGTACCCATCTTATCGAGAGTACCTCAACCTAGGTGTGCTAATTTTACTGAACAGTGTTATGTGCATGACCCTGAAAAATACTGAAGTGAAAACCATATAAATTACCTCACAGCACAATTTTCCAGTCATAGCTATTGTATTGCTATACAACGTAATGTTACATTTGGTAATAGATACGTTTTCAACATATGCCTGCTGATATATGGTTTCAAGTCTGGACATTCTGCAAAATCTGTACAGAATCTGTACAGAATAGGAGGTATATTGAGAAGCCGCCCCCCCCCCCTTGTGACAAGACCGACAACCAACAGTCAGACCCCCAATGGCAGCAACAGAAAGTGAACAGCAATGCAAGCCCTACCAAGTCTGCGAACAACATACCTACTGCCCAAACAAAGGCCCAAAACAAGAACGACTTCCTACCTGTCTCGCACCACCCCAAACTCAACCCATACCTCTCTACCTCTTAGAGCAGGAAATCTGAAAAAAAATATCAATAAAGGGGAAACAAAGGCCAAAATTAGGACACTTAACTATTGCTCTGCAAACTTTCAAGATTTAATAGAACAAGTTTTGCACTAGAATTAATTTCTGAAGGGTATGAAGTCTGAAACTCAAATGTCTATCATCATTCCCTGACTTCAACCCTCAATTCTTCAGTGATTTGCCCTGAAACCAGCACTTTTGAAAAAATGGACCAAAATGCGACAGAAGACAAAACGTCTGAACAATACTGCACCACCACCCAATGACTTCCAACAAACTATCCCAGTAACCCACCCAGTCAGCACATTCTAGAATAGATGTATTCTGTCATGAAGACTAGAGGTATATTTTACAACAAAATAGTTCTGGACAACATTGGTTATATAAGATGGCCCCCTCTGATGTGAATTCCTATTCTCTATAAATAGTTTGTTTAAAACAAATAATGTTGTTATTACCCTCTTAGAAATAAACTAAAAAAAAAATGTGTTACTAATCTGTTTTAATTTCTCCCCTGATAGTGTTCTTACTCTGTTCAGTATTACATTTAAAACTATCCTTAAAATACCCACCAACCATCTCCTGATCACAAACGAGCATCAGCTCTCGTTGCTCAAGTGCTCAGGTACTTGCTTCCCTTACTAACGAAGGAAGTTACTGTCATTATTGTAATATATGTATTCACTGCTGTTTACCCAAAACTCATTTCGATGATAGTAACACACACTTGAATCACAAATGTGCAATTAACTCGAGAAACATACAAACATATGAGCAACCCCTCCCTCATATGTAAATAATGTAGTTTTGTAAACAACCTTTAATTGTGGTGTTCTATAGTGTAATTCCATCCATTTTTTTTTTTAAAGAAAACAAAATAGTTGTTCATTCTGGTAGCATCTTTATAAAAGCATGTAGATTACTGTCTGTCCTTAGACAAATAACTATTACAAGCTTCAATATCTATGCCAAGATAAACAGCATTGATATGTAAACAACTATTTGGGAACTCTTCCTTTTGTCCCCGGCACCAAATACTGGGCTCAGCTAACCGCCATGGACCCGTTTAGCACATCCTTATAGCCACACCACTAGCTTTTTGCAACTTATAACTGCCAAGAATGTACTAATTCCTACACATCATATTTAACACAGCAAGAGATATCATAATCAGAATGTTGTAAGAGGAGTCACCAAAGTGCAAAACTACACTGTTCCATTATGTAGTTGTTTAAAACAGTGAATAACAAGGTCACACAGACCACAAATGCACAAAACTACACTGAAAGCAGAAAACTACACTGTTCCATTATATAGTTGCTTAGAAATGTTTTTATTTTAAGAAACCATAATGATCTCTAAGGATCCACAGTCTTTGCACGAATAAAAGTGTGGCACAGACCTTATTTAGAACATGCATAGACCACTGTGTTATAAAATCCTGGCTATTTATAATATTCTGAGGATTCATTTGTCCCAGTTATTAATCTAAAGATAGTATAACTGAAAATGCTTGGAATATGTCTTGTCGACCTACCTTCCTGCCATACCAATACCTCCTCTACTCATTCACCTTACCCCCAACGTTCTCTCTTACCATTCTCTGACACCTATGGAGTTGCTTCCAGAGCCACAGCACGCATGTGTGGTGAGAACCATTAAACATGAATGCCTGCCAGCTCACTAAAGCCTTGGAGTGCAAGAGTTACTTTCAAGTACATCAAAACATTCACAGCAGAGAACTACAAACCAACTGGGCAGAAAACAGAGAACTGGCCAGCAGCACAAACTCTCTCGCTCAGAACAACCAGATCACCAGCTTAACCCACTCCAAAACAGCAACCTAAAGTACTCTAAAACCACAAGCATGCAACACTGCACCATTCCAACCTAAAACCAGTTCAATGCACCTCCAATCAGCCTTGACCATGAGCCCCCATGCATGCGCAACAACACTCATCCACAACCAGGCTCAGAACCCGCGAAAACCACTGGCTGCATCAGTGGAGGAAAATACTCACAATGGACATAATATTCTGCCCCTACCAGTGAAACCCAAAACCCTGTTGAAAATGAATTACCAGTAACCAGCATTAGAAAAGGCAAAAGACTAAAGCTTACCAGTAACAGCCCATGTTATTAATGTGGGAATTTGTCATTCAAAAGTGACACGGTAACTCATAGGTTACATTGAATGTTCACTCAGTTTCAAACAAATCATCAAGCCTTAAACTTGTATGCTTGTTTTCAAAGCCTGCCCTTAAAGAACCACCCCGAACATCCTTCATTATGACTAATGAATGAACCTCCTCAGCACTTCATGAGAGGATTATACTGGGATACAAAATTCATTAGTGCAATGCAATGATTCCTACTTACAAAGTAAACCTTCACTGTCATGAATGATAGACACTAGAAACAACTATGTAGATACATGTCACCCACCTTCCAGTGCCCCTTATCTCTGCTACTCACGACAGTCATATTAATCGGAATAAAGCTATAGTTAAGGGCAGAACCCAGTCCAAAACAAATCTCTACACTATCTTACTTACAAACTTAACAGCTGTTAAAACCGTGGAGGGTATTCTCTCAAAATAAAATCATTTGTCTCTGCAAGGTATTGCAGTTGTGGTAAGGCACAGTCTGAAACTCTGAGAGAAACTTAAGGCAGTTGAGAGGCAAGCGCATCCATGCACAAAAGGGGGGTTTGGCAATCCTATTAGTCACTTGCAAAATGTGCCAACCCCTCCACGACCATTACAGCCTCACTGCTCCTAAGAAGACAGCTATTATTCCTCGACAACGGGAATCATCACAGCCATCCGCCAGAAAGCAGCAAACTCTGTGAGGAACCGACTTAAACCCTGAGGCAAGCCTGCCCCTTCAATCTAGACATTCCAAAAACCAAACTGGTTGAAAATAGCAGGACAAATGTGTGGACACTATGGGACAATGATCCACTTTTTTTTTTTCTAAACTTCTTTATGACAATGCTCCTTATTCACAGAGCCCTCTGTGAAAGCCCACAAAAACCAAATGCCATCGCGGGCACAAAAGAAATGCAGATTTTTAGCCCAATATAAATATTCAATAACAAACAAGACTACCTTAATCAGTCTAAGCTCAAGTTAGCACATTGATTTCTTGGATCATGTAGAGCAAAGCAACAGCAATAATTTAAAATAAATAAAAAAAATAAAAAAAAAAAACTGAACAGGCAGAGGAAACCAGAAAAAATAAATCAATAAATAAAGACATATATAGTGACCACCTGCCTCCAACCAGTATCCAGAGGCCTACCATCTCTCCTAGGTATACCTACAGGCCGTCATGGGTGTACCCTGCCATAGCAAGTTCACGCCAAAATGTGATTGCTTACCCAGCTACACTTGTCTAAACACCTTAAGCCCCTCCCCACCCTTAGCTCATTTCCTCCCAATCATCCTTCCCTCCATTTAACCCTTTCACCTCCCCAACCGAACTAACTCCCACTAATATATCACCCTAACCCCTCTTGAAGATGTCCCAGGACAACTTGGTTTGCTACCAAACCTCATTTATTTCAATTTTATGGCACCCATGCTAGGTTAAATGAGGACTGGAAACCCTCTGCCTTTGAGACTGATGTCTGGCAACATCAGCAGCAGCATCTTCTATTGTTGCCGCTTACAGATGCAGGTTTACAATAGTTGGGACAACCCCTAACATATTCTAAACTTTTCCTGAGGCTGGAATGCATCTGCAGGTAAATTTGCTGCTAAGTCAGACAAAAATATTTGCACATGGTTAATATATTTTGGAATTGCTCTGCAATGTTTTTGCTTTTTTTGCTTCATTAGAATGCAGCATGATTGATTATACTGTCATTCACATATTGCTCTGATGTCCCTTCTTTTCCAGCTGACCATGACAAGTGCTACTGTTTCCTGAATTCTACTTGACATCCTTTCTGCTGCTTGTCATGCAATCAAACTTAGCACAATGAGTTGCTGTTCATGAATCCCAGACAATATCTTTAACAGCATTATGGTAATGTTTCTTAGATAATTATAAAATGGCATATTTCATTACACCTGTTAACTGCAAAGTCTACATGCATAATAAAGATGCCAGTGTCAAAGGCTTCTGGCTGACCAGATTCACAGATGACTGCAAACTGAGAGCAGTCATTGTATCTCCCCAAGATGAGAATACCCTTCAGGAAGTCCTAACATAGAAAAATGCTAGGTGCCAAAGCCATGGCTTAAAAACCAATGCCAAGAAATGCATTATAGTACATTATGAGAAGTCAGCCACCCCTGGGCAACTATGTCATCAATAAAACACCCCTAAAAGTTGATTCACCAGTTAGGAATCTAGGAAGTAGTCATAAAATCCTTCTACTTGGCACACCTCATCACAAAAGGTTTCTCATCCAGAAAAAAAGAGGTCATTGTTCCCCTCTACTCATCACACATTAGACCCATTATAGAGTACAACGCCCCTTTTGGTATGTACCTCACAAGACATCTACAACAACTGGAAACACTGCAGAAATACCTCACAAAGAGGATTACGGGCCTCAAACAGATGCCCTACGCAGATCGTCTCAAAAAACTCCAGCTTTACTACATCGCATATCGCCTACTCAGAGGTGATCTCTGCCTAACATACAAAGCTATGTCAAACCCAGAGCTGTTGGACATGCTCCACTTAAAGAAATCCCAATACCTCTGAGCTACACGCTCTAGGGATCTAAACCTTGTCACACAATAAACAGAACATGCTGGAGGGATAGATTCCTGTCCCAGAGACTTCTCATACTCTGGAATAAACTACCTATTTATATCAAACAGAGCTCCTCATTAGCATTCTTCAAGAAAAAATCTTGATGATTGGATGGGAGATAGGAAATTCACCCTGGGGATCATTTCTGTGGCTCTGCTCGACAGTGGCACAGGAAAATAATTTTCTTGGGTGGCAAAAGCCATGGTACCTTTTTGGCTGGGCTTGCATAGGCCCTAGGGCTGATAGCCTAGTACCTACCAATGAACCTATGAACTCGTGTAGGTAGTAACCTAGCTTTCGACAAACGTGTTCAGGGTAGTAAGAACATCCTTCTCTGTTGCTCAACTTATAAGTAGGGGCATGGCATATTGGACCTGAGAAATAATCATACCACTGTATTCAGACCTCATCCAACCCATCTTAGAGCATTATTCTGCTTTGGTACGTACCTGACCAGACACATGTAGCAATTGTAATGTCCACAAAGGTTTCTTACAAAAATAATACAGGGAGTAAACACAATAGTCTATGCTGTTCACTTCAAAGCCCTGTATTTTTACTCTGTATCATACAGGCTATAGTGATAGGTGATCTTTCACTAGCTTTCAAGGCATCCCTGGACCTTGCTTTGACAAACCTTTTGCACACCCACAAAACAAACATGTACACCCACAAAACAAACAGCATCAAAACTGCTAGATCAAAACACCTAAATTTTGCTTGAGACATAAATAATACATGTTGGAGAGACAGATATGTTTCTCTGAGAATTCACATACTCCAGGGCAGGCTCCCCATCCATGTGAAACAGAGTTCCTCCCTAACCTTACTTAAGCCGAAATTGTACCAATGGATAGGTAATTGGAAATTCAAACCTGGTCTGGCAACTATGTCTCTGATGGACAGAGCCAATCAATAGATCACCACCTATATAAATCAAAGTTGTGAGTCCCATTTACGTTGCACAACTAGGCCTATAAGGGCCCTAGTGGTTGTTAGCCTAGTATATACCTATAACTCTATGAACTTATGTTTGGAACCATTTTCTGATATAATATCCCATGTGATTTTGAAGTTTCTTATGGGATGTCAGGATGCCATTTAGTAATTGCTATAAACATTTGTGTAACAGACAAACCTGACAAATTTTGACCTATATTTTTCAGTACACTTAAAAATATTTGGAAGTCTTATAGGCTTTCTCAAGAAAACAGAATGTTTTATTGCAAAAATTAATCAACTGTATTAGTGAAAAATTAAATAAACATTCTCCTGTCCTTTTCTTCTACATTTTAAACAACAGTTATCATACATTTTTTTCCTTCTTAGTGTCATCTATTCTGTTAAAAAAAATGATATTTTATAAATTGGTTAACTGTTCTGCTACTTTTACTGAAATTTGCTGAAAGCAAGCAAAGTACAGTTTCTAGTCTACTCTTAGAGTGATGAATATATTCTTTTGTAGGGTATTTATTTGCAAACAAGCTAGACAAAAGCAAACACATTCAATTCAACTCATAAATAGTCATAAAGTTGAAGGTTATGTAATCAATGCATCACCTGGAAAATGCACACAGAGCAACAGTACACATGGTTATTAATAGTATTTCATATAACAGATCAGACATATAGAACACAGCACCATAACTAACTAATCACTTTGGATCATATCCCAAGTCTAACTCTAACCCTAAATGCAACCTAAGCTCTAAATCTAATCCCAGCTCTAAACATAACTGCAACATTAAACCTCTTTTTAAGTACAGTCTTGAATCTAACCTTGACCATAACATTAACATTAATTCATATACTCATTTCTCACCCTAATTATAAAAGTTTCCAAAACCAAACCCATTAACTCCAACTGAAAAAGCAATTCTAGCCATAACATCATTATCTGTTATGGCTATGGCTGGAGATGCACTTGGTCAACTGACATTTCATTCAGTGCTCAATTCTGACTCAGTACAATATTAGCCAAGTTCAACAAGTGTGCAAATCAGATTTAACTAAACTGACAACACATACATTCTCTCAAATGAACTGCCCACAAACAAGTTGCCTAGTCCAATTTTTGAGGAGTTTAAGTGATTTGCTCCAGTTTTCTATGACATTAATTTCAAAAGTTCTACCGTTAAGGACTTAAAATTCTCTGTGGATAATAAAAATGTTTTCCTTTTTTTAGCATATGATTTATCTGGTTTTGTTCTGCAATTATTATCAGATAGAACCTGTTACATGCCATGTAAACATGTATATATGAAGCTGTACATAATTCTCTCTCTCTCTCTCTCTCTATATATATATATATATATATATATATATATATATATATATATATATATTACACATTATAATTATTCTCTACTTTAATGCTTCCTTCCTCTTATAACTCACTTTTTTCTTTTTCCTTATCTAATCCCTTTATTCTTTCTTTTTCTTGTAAAAAAATGATCTCATCTTGCAAATGTATCTACTACAAATTGTTCGTGTTGTTTAGTTGTTTCTTTTTTTTTCTTTCTTTGTATTCATGTATACGTTTGTGCATATATTTACTACAGTTTTGTCTTTACAACCCTGGAGCTTTTCTCCTCTGGTCACCTCGGAAAATGAGCTTCTGGCTCAGTTGGACCAACCCTGCTAACAAATGTCAAATAAATTCTAGCTATCAGAAGAGCAGAGGTTGGGATTCAGAAAGCTGTTACCTACTGCATAAATCTGCTGTTCCATTTGCCTGTTGCTACCAAATCTGGTGTTTATTTTGCCAGCTGTTTACAAGTCTGGCAATCCATAAGTGCAGCAGTAGGTATGTGAGTGACTTACTCTGACAGAATCCTGTTACAAGGAAAGTATTTAGAGATCTGACACCTATGGGGGGGGGGGGGTGTTCAAAGCTATCATCCCTACTGTAAGCTAAATCTAGCACTGAAAGGATCTTAGATCTGTCAGTATATCTTGTGCCACAGAGTGTGAAATGAATGATGTATGGCACTAACAAAGTGTGAGCTGCTGTGTCTTGAAAACAGTACCTAATATTATCATTTTATTGTTACTCAAACTGTAATGCAGAAAAACGTATGCCTAGACCTAAATTATCTGGTAGCCTACTATAAGCCATACAGGTAACTTAGCGTCACCTTTTGGGAGTAATTCAATGCACCAAAATCAAACAATAGAATGGTTTACTGATCCTCAAGTCCTTTCTGCATTTAACACTTAAGTGACAAAAAGCTTGCTAGTGTTTTTTTTTCTGTAAATATAGGTTCATAGATTAATACTAAGCTAGCTGCTCTTGCGAGCCATTTTAAGCTTAGCCAATTATCCCTTGGGAGACTCAAACCCTGCATCTTGTGTTTGTAAGGCAAACACCTTAACCATTAGGCCACCCTCCCAACAGTGCTGTTTATTTCAATCTATATATGAAATTCGATAGTGTCTACAGTGCACCAAAAAGGTCACTACACTCTGATAGCTATTACTTGTCCTTATTTCTATATCTCATCCTTGTTGCTTAAAAATCTCAAGCCATGCATAGCTTTTTCATAAAATGCTGCTGCAGTGCAAATGTGATTTAGGGGGTAGAAGCACAGATTAAACTATAAAAAATGTATTTTGGCAAAATTCCTTGTTCCTCGTTTATTAACAATGGATCATGTAGACAGCATCACTGAACACTATGATAAGCATAGTGTAAGACAGGTGATGACCCTCTAATCATGTAACAGGATATCCAAGCAGCACTGTGCATATCAGAGCAGACTATGCCATGCAGAAATATTTGTCCATTTACAGCTAACAGCTCTGTTCTTCCAACAGTATACAGCTTTATTACAACTAAAATGTAATAGCAGATGACTTTATTGCATGGTATATTTTATGGGACAGGGTAAATAAATTTTATACAGCGAGTCTCATATAGCATGTTTACTTGCTTAGTTCATTGCTATTTTATACTTTAACGCTGTACCTAGATATACTTGGATGTGACTAGTAAAGCATTCTCAGTGTTTAAATATCTACTCTATACATGTACATTTTAAACATTACTGCTCTATAACTCTGACAGATTTACTGTAACTAAATCTACTAAATAACTAAATCTACTAAATATCTTGTACCAAATGTTGATACCTGCCCATTGCTTTTGCTATATTTTCACTGAATTCTCCTCCTCAGGTCACCTTTGTAAATGGGAACTACTTAAGATTAAATGAGTGAATGAATGAATGAATGAATAAAAACAAACAAACAAATAAATATAGCCAAACCTTTTATCCAGCTTTATCCACTATTTTTTCCTTGTCATAAGATGACCCTGTGGAAAGGGAAACAACAGACACAATCCAAGGAAGAACAGCTGGTGTCAGATGGCTCGATCCCTCCTATTTCATCTGCCTTTAGCCTTTGGGATGTCTTAAAATACTGCATTACAATAATCAATGTAGATTAAAGATCAGTTTTATGTTACCTCTTGTAGTGAAGTTTATTAAAAATTGCTAACGCATAGTATGCAAATTGTTGAATTTGTATCTGTCTGGTGAAATGAGTCAACCATTTCAAAGGTATACGTATTGTGTGTGTGTGTGTGTGTGTGTGTGTGTGTGTGTGTGTGTGTGTGTGTGTGTGTGTGTGTGTGTGTGCGGGCACGTTTGTGCGCATTTGTGTGCGTGTGTGCACGCGCATGCGTGTGTGCGTGTGTGTGTGTGTGTGTGTGTGTGTGTGTGTGTGTGTGTGTGTGTGTGTGTGTGTGTGTGTGTGTCGTGCAGATCTGGACCATCTGGACTATAAGAATAGTTTTCACTGTGTACCTGTCTGAAATTTTCTTTCTGTATGTATTTCTGAGATGATTTGGGACTAAATTTCTTCCTACTGTTATCATTCTCCCTCTTGCTTTGAGGTGTTGTCTGCATGATCCAAATGTTAGTTATTTGCTTCAGCCAGCATAATTTGCATTATTTTAACTTACGTTTGAGTTAAATGTTGAATGTTGTTAGCGGCAGACATTTTTTCATTTTTCAGCATGTTGCTTTAGTTTATGCCATTGCTCTTGCTACTACAGTTGCCTTCCGTCTGACACGGTCCTTAATAACTGATTTGCTACCTGAGGAAGTATAGATAAATAAAAGCAGTCTTGGCACTATAGGACATAACAGTTACACCAATTCACATTGCAACAGAGGGGAAATACATGACATATGAATGTCATTGACATGCTAAGTTGTAATGACAGTTTGCAAGGACAGTATATACATAATGGGATATTTGTACAACATGCATTGTTTTATATAACATGATGGAAAATAGGAATGGCTCAAAAGCAACAGTCTCCTTTTGCAAGGATTGAACCCATGCCAACAATGTCAAGACTGACCTGTGTATTAACTGTATATGCTGTACCTGACCAGATTAAAGCCAGGTCTTGCCAAAAAAAAAACAGCTCATCCTGGTGGACCCCTAGTATAAACAGGCTACATAATAAGAGAAAGAAAATAATGTCCAAAAACAAGAGGAACTGGCTCAGTAGAGAAAATAATAATAATAATAATAATAATAATAATAATAATAATAATAATAATAATAATCCCTCTCTAGCTTAACAAAAACAAATTGGAGATCTTGTCAGGTCCTCCAAAGCTACTTACAAAGTAAAAATAGCCTCCCTAGCTAAGGATAATCACAAGGCGTTCTTTAACTCTGTCCAAAATATAAAAGGGAATACTCAGCTATGCACTGGGCTGGCTGTGGATGGCACCACCCATACTCAACTGGACGTATTAATCAACCCGCTAGCTGACAGATTTGAAGAAAACTTCAACCCCCCCTGTCCCCTCCAGTCATGCCCCAAAGTGTATCTGCCATAATTCCTCAGCCTATTATATCAACAAAACAGGTAATCTTGGCACTCTCAGCCCAGGTTACATTTTAAA
>NC_056749.1:821925806-821930806 GCF_019279795.1 Protopterus annectens | reverse complement strand
AATGTCATAAGCCTTGGTCCAGTATGGATAAGCAGCATGCACTGAATGACCACTGTACACAGCATCTGTAACCTTTGCAAAGAATGTTCCTAGATTCAGGAGACAGGACCTGTCCTTCACAAAATCAAGCTGATTGGACTCTAAATTAGTTAAGCTACTTATGTCTGCAGAAACAAGATATGCAATGACACATTAAATGACTTTGTACAGAAGGCTTGTGAAGCTGATGGATGTATAATTACCTGAGCCTTTAAAGAGTGCACCCTTTTAAAGTGGAGACACAGTGGCTATTCTCCAGGTATCAGAGATAAACTCTGTGAATAGGAAAAGGCTGAACAGTTTAACTAGAGGCTCAGCTAATACATACTTGACCCAGATGAGAATTGAGCCTAGTATTTTATCTGGTCCCATGGAAGTATCCTTAGCCTTTTTCGGGGATTCTAAGACTTGATCCTGTGTGATTTCAAGGTAAACTACATTTCAGGGATACCTGGGGAAACAATGTGTCGTAGGTGAGAGTAAAGTTAGCACTAACGTGTTAATACACTGGTCATAGTTTTGGGATCAGAATATATTATTTAAGTATTAAGGGTGAGCTCAATGCATTGTTGGACATTATTCCTTAATTTCCTAATATAACTGAACAAAGATTTGAGATTTCCTTTGATATCTGTAATACCTTAAAATTGTTTTCCACTGTACGCTTTTTAATAGGTCTCTTAAATTCCTTGTGGTATATGTCAGTATTGTCCTGATGTACGGAGATGGACATTCCTTAAAATGCTTCATTATTTTCCTTATGTTCTTATACAGGTAATTCAGACATTCCACTTGAAAGGTTTATTCCTGAATTTACCATTATATTTAGGGTGATGGGTGCTAACTTTTTTCTGCAGTTCTTTATGTTTGAGATGAATGCAATAATCCTCTCCACTGGATCCTTTTGCAAGGGGTTGCGGGGAATTTTGCACAGGTCATGTAAGATTGATATAGTTTGCCCTAATGCAGTTCCTAAAGACAGTCACATTTGTTGTTGGGATGGTACCACTAGATCTGACAAAGAGAGGGTCCTGCTATATAAAATAATCTTCGCAATAATTTCAAAACCAGCCAAATCATTCAAAGCACCTAAGTAAGGAGACTGAGTACATCAGTTTTCATGATGCCCTTATGTTTACAGCCTTGTCCTTGTAATGAATAAGTCTTTATCTCCATTATACATCTGATATATCATCAGCCGCAGTATGTGTAAGTGACACTGATCTTATATAATGCAGTGATTTAATTGTGTGTATTTTAGTTACTCGTGTATGTTATCACAGTTATTTTTAGTGACACTGATCTTATATAATGCAGTGATTTGTTTGTATTTTAGTTACTCGTGTATATTATCTCAGTTATTTTTCTTTCAAGCATGTTATTCTTCTACTTTTTAATTATTTTTATGATCTGTCAGGATTAAAGAGACTCAGTCAACAAACCGTAAATAAACAAACAAACAAATAAATACATAAATAATGCATACGTGATTTCTGGTCAGATTTAAACAGTGTTGAGATGTAGGATATGGTACTGACAGGAGCTAGGTTGATAAGTACCGTGTCAGGGGCATTAGAGTCCCTAGCAGGTAGATTTACAATTTGCATTAGTGCACTGGCATTGAAAAGTATAGGAAACACTACTGAGAATATCCACTTTTAGAGATATAAGTGTCTAAATTAATTCCCGCTTAATTGAAACCGACTAGCAAGAAGGCATTTGGTTTCATATTAAGCCTTCAGTGATGTTAGGGTTATTTTCTTGATCTGTGGGAAACATTGATTGGGATCTGTACCTTCCAGTAAAGTAATAGTTACATTTATGAAGGATAATTGTGATTTCCAAGAGCTTCATATTAGAGTCATGAGTAATAGGACATGAACTGATTGTGTTCCTGAGAAGTACATATACTACACCTGCAGTTACCCAAAGGCCTGAAGGCATGATATGTGTAAACCCTGGTATAGCTGGAGTGCTGTCACTGCAGAGAAACCATGTCTCAGTAACGGCATAGACATGAATGTGTTGGAGTTGCAGAAAGGAGTCCAATTATGAAATCATTCTGTTTATATTCCTGGCATTGAGTACTGTCACCAGGATCTTGTCTGAATTTGAGTTTGAGTTTGCTAAATAGAAAGTGTACAAGAATGATACTTTGATGTATACTTTTATTCTGTTCATGTCATTTCAGTATCTCGTAGCCATTGCTCTTTTGGACCATTAGAATTCTGCATCTAGATTCTGTGCAAATATGGTAGTTCTAAAACCATATATCTTGCAGGTTTTGAACTTTATCTTTCCTTCTCTTTGAAAATGTATGCACTTACTTGTTAATTCCAGCCTCATGTGCTGTTTTATTCATTTTATATGTACTATTCTTAGTTTATTTACTTTACTTTATGTCATTGCATATTATTGTCCAGTGTCTAATTTTGTTAAGAACTTTAATAAATCTGACACAGAATTTGCTTCCTGATCTGTGTTCCTATGCAGTATTGAGCAGCTCAAGCAGTGCTACCAACAAAAAGGACTGCATATTCATGTCTTGACATCTTCAAATTTGTCTTCTTTTCAATATCTTACTTATTTCTTTTACTGCAATGAATCCCGTAACATGGGCAGCAGACACACCAGCTCTTTTGGAGTGGTGGCTATCTGTGTAATTACACTTACAAAGTTTAGACCCAAAATCAGAAAAAAGGCCAGCACCAAGGAAGGTTCAAAAGTAGTTTAATAAAACTGAAACTAGACCGGTTTCAGCAGCAAGGCTTTCATCAGTAGTATAGTCAGCAAAAAGCACTTAGTCATCATCTTATATAATGTTCTTTAAGGCATCTATATGACATCACTTCCTGATAAGTCAAAAATGCAAACAAGGCAAAAGTAATTGAAAAATACAATCAAGGCAAAAGTAATTGAAAAATACATAGTTCAATAAACAAAAAAGTTTGCCTGAGTTGCATGCATATCTCCAGATTATAATGAAAAAATCCAAAGAGACACAGTATACTGGTATATCAATGATAATAAACAAACTTAATAAAAACATACAATAAAGGGTAAATGCCCAAAAATAAACCCGAAACAAAAGTCAGGTTATAAGAATTCTGGTGTTGAATACCAGCCACAGTATCCTAAAATGAGCTGAAATGCAAAACCTAAGCAATGCAACCTGATAAGAAATAAGTACATATATGTAATGCAAGTGATGGTTAATTACAAATTATAATTTATCATTTAATCCAGGAGGAAAAGCCCCCAAGTTTAATGATCCACCTTTTTCTTTGGTATTTAGGATATCATGCCAACCTGTTTTAAAAGATCGATTCCTATGATATGATCAATGATGGTGAATGTAAATTTGGCAGTGGGATGTTTGATAACATGTCTATATAGTGCATTAGTTAATCTTCTGTTTCTAATGTCACCAAGGTGTTCAGAGATCCTGACACGAAACTGTCTAGACGTTTGGCCAATATAAAATGCATGACATGTACATGTGGCAAGATAAATAATCCAGTCTGAACTGCAGTTACCAAAAAACTGTATGTCGTATATTTGTCCAGTGTTCCTACTAGTGAAAGAAGTAGTTTTGAAAATATAGTTACAAAAACTGCAATGTCCACATGGATAAATGCCTGAAAGTTTATCTCCAGTAAGTGTTCTTTGAGTTGGAGTGTGATCCATGACCCTGTTTTTTTATAGTGTGAAAATAAATTCCCTAAAGTTTTGCCTTTCCTATAGGAAAAATAACATTGTTCTCCGAGGTAATCTTCCAACAATGGATGAGAATTCAATATATTCCAATGAGTATTAATAATATTTATTAAATTGGCACTATTCCTGCCATAAGTGGTGACAAATCTACATACATCTGATTCCTCATTATGAGTTTTAGTATTGTATTGGAGAAGAGAATCCCTGGATTTAGCATTACTAAATTGGACTGCTGACTCAATAGTACGAGTGGAATAACCTCTGGACAAAAATCTCTTGGTTAGATCCATTTGATGACTATGAAGATCATCCACTGAGGAACAAATCCTTTTCATCCGCACAAACTGTGATTTCGGTGACATTAGAAACAGAAGATTAACTAATGCACTATATAGACATGTTATCAAACATCCCACTGCCAAATTTACATTCACCATCATTGATCATATCATAGGGAATCGATCTTTTAAAACAGGTTGGCATGATATCCTAAATACCAAAGAAAAAAGGTGGATCATTAAACTTGGGGGGCTTTTCCCTCCTGGATTAAATGATAAATTATAATTTGTAATTAACCAATACTTGCATTACGTATATGTACTTATTTCTTATCAGGTTGCATTGCTTAGGTTTTTGCATTTCAGCTCATTTTAGGATACTGTGGCTGGTATTCAACACCAGAATTTTTATAACCTGACTTTTGTTTCGGGTTTATTTTTGGGCATTTACCCTTTATTGTATGTTTTTTATTAAGTTTGTTTATTATCATTGATATACCAGTATACTGTGTCTCTTTGGATTTTTCATTATAATCTGGAGATATGCATGCAACTCAGGCAAACTTTTTTGTTTATTGAACTATGTATTTTTCAATTACTTTTGCCTTGATTGTATTTTTCAATTACTTTTGCCTTGTTTGCATTTTTGACTTATCAGGAAGTGATGTCATATAGATGCCTTAAAAAACATTATATAAGATGATGACTAAGTGCTTTTTGCTGACTATACTACTGATGAAAGCCTTGCTGCTGAAACCGGTCTAGTTTCAGTTTTATTAAACTACTTTTGAACCTTCCTTGGTGCTGGCCTTTTTTCTGATTTTGGGTCTGACAAGTGCTCTTGCCGTGCACCAGCCTAACTTGCTAGCTCCTATACACTACACTTACACAGTTTAGCATGTTTGGCTCTCCCATTTTGCCTTTGTTTTGCAGGCATTGTTATGTGCCATTGCACTAGTAAGCAAG